>NC_079191.1:48367996-48515496 GCF_029499605.1 Hyla sarda | reverse complement strand
AACACTTGTGTCAACCATATTGAATGTCGGCCACATCGGGGTAGTGATCCGAGATGATAATTTACAACACGTCATACGCTGGATAACCTGTTTGTCGCTCGAGGAACCTAGAGACACGAGCTGACCTATGTGCGCTGTACACAAGCGGAGCATGCAGGCTGTCACTTATCGCCTCCTTACCATAAGAAAAATCTCTTCAGTTCCGACCTTTCCAGTCTAACAAGATACTCTACTGGATATCTCCGCACTCAGCAATATGCATTGTCACTGAACAGAAGGTGCTAAAAAACAAGAAATACCACACACCATTCCCTGCCGGAGGGAAGAAGCGACCTGCCTGAAGGGCTTAGAGGACAGAAGTGATCATACATCTCTATGCGGGAAAACCATACAAAACATGTTTGCAGTGAAGTTGAACTAGAGTGATTAAAGGGGTTATCGAGGAAAAAACTTATCTATATATCTATATATCTATCTCTATATATATATCTATCTATATATATCTATATCTATATCTATATATATATATATAATCTCAACTGGCCCCAGAAAGTTAAACAGATTTGTAAATTACTTCTATTAAAAAAATCTTAATCCTTTCAATAATTATCAGCTGCTGAAGTTGAGTTGTTGTCTTCTGTCTGGCAACAGTGCTTGTTACGCTCCGGGTCCCTGCTCCTCCCCGAAGCGCTCGCGGCGTTTCTCTCCCTGCAGCGCCCCAGTCAGACCCGCTGACCGGGAGCGCTGCACTGACATTGCCTGCGGGGATGCGATTCGCATAGCGGGACGCACCCGCTCGCGAATCGCATCCCAAGTCACTCACCTGTCCCGGTCCCCGGCTGTCATGCTCTGGCGCGCGCGGCTCCGCTCTCTAGGGCGCGCGCGCCAGCTCTCTGAGATTTAAAGGGCCAGCTCCCTGGCTATATTACCTCACCACCTGCACTTCCTTGCCGGATCTTGTTGCCTTGTGCCTAGAGAAAGCTTCCTTCTGTGTTTGCCATTACTGTGTTCCTGACCTCCTGCTATTACCATTGACTACGAACCTTACCGCCTGCCCCAACCTTCTGCTACGTCTGACCTTGCTCTTGTCTACTCCCTTGTACCGCGCCTATCTCAGCAGTCAGAGAGGTTGAGCCGTTGCTGGTGGATACGACCTGGTTGCTACCGCCGCTGCAAGACCATCCCGCTTTGCGGCGGGCTCTGGTGAATACCAGTAGCAACTTAGAACCGGTCCACCGACACGGTCCACGCCAATCCCTCTCTGGCACAGAGGATCCACCTCCAGCCTGCCGAATCGTGACAGTAGATCCGGCCATGGATCCCGCTGAGGTGCCGCTGCCAGTTGTCGCAGACCTCACCACGGTGGTCGCCCAGCAATCCCGACAGATCGCCCATCTAAGTCACCAGCTGTCACAAGTGTCCACCATGTTACAGCAACTTCAGTCGCAGCTACAGCAGCTGCAACAGCAGCCACCATCTCCTGCATCTCCTCCGCAGCGAGTGGCCGGTCCCAACCTACGCTTGTCCCTGCCGGACAAATTTGATGGGGACTCTAGACTCTGCCTGTTTTCTGTCACAATGTTCCCTACATTTGGAGATGTTGTCGGACCAATTTCCTACAGAACGGTCGAAGGTGGCTTTCGTGGTTAGTCTCCTGTCTGGGAAGGCTTTGTCTTGGGCCACACCGCTCTGGGACTGCGATGACCCTGTCACCGCCACTGTACACTCCTTCTCTGAGGTTCGCAGTGTCTTCGAGGAACCAGCCCGAGCTTCTTCTGCCGAGACTGCCCTGCTGAACCTGGTCCAGGGTAATTCTTCAGTAGGCGAGTACGCCATCCGATTTCGTACCCTCGCTTCCGAATTATCTTGGAACAACGAGGCTCTCTGCGCGACCTTTAAAAAAGGCCTATCCAGTAACATCAAAGATGTGCTGGCCGCACGAGAGATTCCTGCCAACCTGCATGAACTTATCCATTTGGCCACCCGCATTGACATGCGTTTTTCTGAAAGACACCAGGAACTCCGCCAGGAAAAAGACCTTAATCCCTGGGCACCTCTCTCACGGTATCCCTTGCAATCTACCCCTGTGCCTCCCGCCGAGGAGGCTATGCAAGTGGATCGGTCTCGCCTGACTCTTGAAGAGAGGTCTCGCCGTAGGGATAAAAATCTATGTCTGTACTGCGCTAGTACCGAACATTTCTTGGTGGATTGCCCTATTCGTCCTCCACGTCTGGAAAATGCACGCACGCAACCAGCTCATGTGGGTCTGGCGTCTCTGGGTTCGGAGTCTGCCTCTCCATGTCTCACTGTGCCCGTGCGGATTTCTCCTTCTGCCAACTCCTCCTTCTCTGCTGTGGCCGTCTTGGACTCTGGTTCTTCTGGAAATTTTATTCTGGCCTCTTTGCTTGATAGGTACTGCATCCCGGTGACCCGTCTCATCAAGCCGCTCTACATTTCTTCGGTCAACGGAGTCAAGTTGCACTGCACTGTGCGTTGCCGCACAGAGCCCCTGCTTTTGAACATTGGACTGCATCTCGAGAAAATTTAATTTTTGGTTTTGCCCAACTGCACCTCTGAAGTCCTCCTCGGTCTGCCATGGCTCCAGCATCATTCTCCCACCCTTGACTGGACCACCGGGGAGATCAAGAATTGGGGTCCTGCTTGCCGCAAGAAATGCCTCACTTCTGCTCCCAGCCCCGTCTGTCGAGCCTCAGTGTCTCCTCCTGTGCCTGGTCTCCCCAAGGCCTATCAGGACTGTGCCGTGCCTCCTCATAGCCCCCGTCCTGGTGCCACTCTGCCCCGTGCCAAGCCTCACCCTCTGCCCCCCCTTCCCATTCCCACTCCTTCTGACCTGTCTGCCATTCATGAGTATACCCAGGACTTCACTGTCCCCCAGAAGGAGACTCTACAATCGCTCCCAATGTCCTCGTCCCATGTGGAGCAACATCCTGACAAAAAGAGGGGGAGACCTAAGGGGGGGGGGGTACTGTTACGCCGAGTGCTCCGGGTCCCTGCTCTTCCCTGAAGCGCTCGCGGCGTTTCTCTCCCTGCAGCGCCCCGGTCAGACCCGCTGACCGGGAGCGCTGCACTGACATTACCTGCGGGGATGCGATTCGCATAACGGGACGCACCTGCTCGCGAATCGCATCCCAAGTCACTCACCTGTCCCGGTCCCCGGCTGTCATGCTCTGGCGCGCGCGGCTCCGCTCTCTAGGGCGCGCGCGCCAGCTCTCTGAGATTTAAAGGGCCAGTGCACCAATGATTGGTGCCTGGCCCAATCACCCTAATTAGTTTCCACCTGCTCCCTGGCTATATTACCTCACTTCCCCTGCACTTCCTTGCCGTATCTTGTTGCCTTAGTGCCTAGAGAAAGCTTCTTCTGTGTTTGCCATTACTGTGTTCCTGACCTCCTGCTATTACCATTGACTACGAACCTTGCCGCCTGCCCCGACCTTCTGCTACGTCTGACCTTGCTCTTGTCTACTCCCTTGTACCGCGCCTATCTCAGCAGTCAGAGAGGTTGAGCCGTTGCCAGTGGATACGACCTGGTTGCTACCGCCGCTGCAAGACCATCCCGCTTTGCGGCGGGCTCTGGTGAATACCAGTAGCAACTTAGAACCGGTCCACCGACACGGTCCACGCCAATCCCTCTCTGGCACAGAGGATCCACCTCCAGCCTGCTGAATCGTGACAGTGCTCTCTGCTGACATCTCTGCTTGTCTCGGGAACTGCACAGAGTAGAAGAGGTTTGCTATGGGGACTTGCTTCTAAACTGTGCGGTTCCCGAGACTCGTGTCATCAGAGAGCACTTAGACAGAAAAGAACAACTCAACTTCAGAAGCTCATAAGTACTCTAAGGATTAAGATTTTTTCATAGAAGTAATTTACAAATCTGTATGTTCTTAAAAAAAAAAATCCGAAGGCTGTCCGGGCATGCTGGGAGTTGTAGTTTGCCCACCCTGGTTGGGAAACACTGGTATAGGCAGTTGTATATCATCCACAAAATAATGCAAAGTTGCCAAGATATCAGCCTCCCGGGCCTTGATCATTAACTTCAGAAGCTCATAAGTACTGGAAGGATTAAGATTTTTTAATAGAAGTAATTTACAAATCTGTTTAACTTTCTGGAGCCAGTTGATATATATAAAAAAAAGTTTTTTCCTGGAATACCCCTTTAAGTTGGAAATCAAAAAATACACACTCATAGCCAATTGTCATTGCAGAAAAATAAAACTATACCTGGCAGATTGAGTTCCATCAGATACTTCATACAGAGGACATTAGGATGGTAATAGCAGGATTCTGTGATCGGAGGGAATGGAGGTAAGGCCAATAAGGCAGCAAGCTCTTGGGAGATTTTCAGAATCTTGTCATGGGTTGGAAAGTTCTGTAAAGAATCAATGAAACATTCTTGTATTTTATGCAGAATTTAGCATTGTGTTAGCATGTGTGTGACATATGCAAACCTAAGCAACATACAATGATCCCTCAAGTTACAATATTAATTGATTCCAGGACGACCATTGTATGTTGAAACCATCGTATGTTGAAACCATAATTCTATGGAAACCTGGTAATTGGTTCTGAAGCCACCAAAATGTCATCCAACCCTGGTAGAGGTAAAGAGAACAGAACATGTAATACCTCCCTGTACTGTAGGGGGCGTTACCAGACATCAGTCAGTGCATACACTTCAGTAATACAGGGGTTTTACCAGTGAATGCCCATTCTGATTGGTTGGTTCTTCCAGCCATTGACAGATTTCACAGATCTGGACTGTCTGTAGCATTGTATGTTGAGTCTGGTTTCATGTTACAATGGTCCAGAAAAGACCATTGTATGTTGAAACTATTGTATGTTGAGGCCATTGTAAGTTGAGGGATCACTGTACTACTATACACTTCTTATCTGTTTTACACTGTTTGAAGCCACAATCCCACTTATTAGAGCTTCTCCCTCTGTCTGAACGTGGGTGCAGGTGTATATGACAATTCACATCCTTAGGGTTTTTAACACACTGAAAATCAGCTAGTTGCCTGGATGTGCAGGACCTGAGCAAATGCAGATACGGTAAAAGCTTAAGAGAACACTCCTCTGTGCGTGAGCAGGAAACTAGAACACTGAAAGTGTGTATTAAAAGGAGGACACTGATAGACGTGTTACATCACATGCCCCTCTGTCCGTGGCTGGGCTCTGGATGGGAGCAGCATTAAAAGGGGTACTCCACTGGAAAACTTTTTTTTTTAAATCAACGGGTGCCAGAAAGTTAAACAGATTAGTAAATTACTTCTATTAAAAAATCTTAATCCTTCCAGTACTTATCAGCGGCAGTTATGATCCACAGGAAGTTCTTTACTTTTTGAATTTCCTTTCTGCCTGACCACAGTGCTCTCTGCTGACACATCTGTCCATTTTAGGGAACCTCTCCTGCTCCCATAGAATGGAGGGGGCGTGGCGTGACGTTACGTTACCCAATCCCGGAAACCCGGAGGATTCCGAAACTGGAGATTCAGCACCTGCATAGAATGCGGGTGCTGCAGGGAGATCGCGGGGGATCTCAGCGGCGGGCCCCCCGCAATCAGACATCTTATCCCCTATCCTTTGGATAGGGGATAAAATGTTTTTGCCTGGAATATCCCTTTAACTTTGCTAACTTTGGTCAGCAACACATCAGTACGTTTGCATAAAAAAAAAAAAAAACACACTTTGGATTTGATGCGCAGGATTTTCTGCTTCAGATTTCGGTGTAAACTAAATGACTGAGCGCAGCTTCTAATCTGCAGTTACAAATCCTGCGCATCAAATCTGCGCAGGATCCTGTACGTGTGAACGTACCCTAAGAGTGCGCCCAGTGCAGACTGAATAAGTCGGACCACACAGACATTGTTATCCCCACATCTTCGGTGTGGATATCATCTAAAGAATGAGAAGGTGGAAATCCCATAGTGTGAACCAGTCCTAAACAGGGCTAATCTACGGCAATAAAAGCTCCAATGTACAGCAGAAATCTGGATTTTCTGGATTTGCTTGAACCTGGTCTAGGGGAAGACTAACTTTGGTACTTTGAAGAAAGGAATAAGGGTTATATTTCAAAATTAGGAATACAAAAATATTTCGGGTTATGTAATAAGAGGATAGGTATGTAGAAAAGTTAAAGGGGTATTCCAGGAATTTTTTTCACTTGACTATGCTATAGGGGCTGTAAAGTTAGTGTAGTTCATAATATAGTGTCTGTACCTATGTGTGACAGTTTTCTCACAATTCTTATGTGATTTTCACCCCAATATTTATTTTTATCATCATACAAAATGACTGTTGTCTCAGATTTTTCCCAGCTTGCAATGCGGCCGAGACCTGACATCACTAGTCAGCTGATGACAGGGAGCCTGTCTGCTTCAATGGGTGGAGGGATCGCTTGGTGGGAGAGAGATCAATCTGCAACTAATGCAACAGCTGTAGGCACCCTGATTGAAAACCACAGGTCTTTTGAATCAATGCAGCTCATTTATGTTTCAATAGGTGGGGTGGCTGATGTGTGGGAGGGAGGAAAATTGAATTATGGGATTTGTAGTCAAAAAAAGAAAAGTCAAACAGGAAATACCAGTTCACAAAAAGCTAGCCACAGTGTTATGGTAATCTCACAACATAGCCATTTATCCCCAAGACAAGCGCAGATCCTTCCTAAGCATGTCCATTACTGTCTGCCAGGTACGTACTAAAATCACCTTATGGTGGAGAACCCCTTTAAATGCATCTAAATAAAAATTGCTTTGCAATATGTTGGGAATAGAGCCACAGGTTGGATATCGCTGCTAGAACAACCACTGGTCTGGTTCTAAATGTAGGAGCAAAGCATAGGGAAGTACTCAGCCCTCTATTCTAAGAAGAAACCTTTAAGCACAAATCCATGTATCTGTCAAGTAAGGAGTTCAGAAAACAAGTTACACCTAGTGCTGATATTTATGATCTCCACCTACGCTGTATAATCCTTTAGCTTTTCAATGATGGGTACAGTTAATAACAAAATATTTGCATTGTAATAAAGCGCTGCATTTGCTAGAGAGACAGTCTGCCAGTATTAGCGGATCGTTATGACTAATGGGGCTTTTTTTGAAACAATGTAAAACTAATGTGATTCAAGGTCAAGGACTGGGTGTAGAAAATTGTTTACCACACCAATGGGTGCACTCGATGGACAACGTTTATCAGGCTTTTCTTTTAAAAAAATCTATTTAAACTTTGCAGGCAGAATTTCGGGCCCGGCCTCTAACAACGGCCAGGACCCATGGCTAATAGCGTGCGCCACTGATCGCGGTGCCACAAGCTATTAACCCTTTAGACGCGGCGTTCAAAGTTGATTGCCGAATCTATAGTGAAACTAAACATATCCCGGCTAGCTCAGTCGGCTGTTCGGGACCGCCAGGGTGAAATCACGGCATCCCAAACAGCTGGAACACACGAGGAGGGCCAATACCTGCCTCCGGTTGCCGTATGACTGCTCAGTGCCTGAGAACCAGGCACGAGCAGTCAAGCGGCAGAGTCATTGATCAATGTTATGCTATGGGATAACAATGATGCATGTAAAAGATCAGTGTGTGCAGTGTTATAGTCCCCTATGAGAGCTATAACATTGCAAAAACCTTCCTAAACTGTGGAAAATTGGAAAACTAGAAGGAAAAAATGACTGCAGAATCAGACTATGCTGATGTCTGCATAAAAGCTGTATTGATAAAATTGAAGGAAAGTTTTAAAGTCTACCCGAATTTAAAAAAAAAAAAAAAAAAAAAAAAAAAAAAAGGTCAGAGACTGGTTAAAAGTTTTGATCAATTGGGGTCTCAGTGCCGAGACCACCCTCAATTAAGAGAGGGGAAAGCAATAGCGCACTTCACTCCCCTGCCCACAGCAATCTCTGTCCAGCTTCTCTAGATGGTCTCATAGACTTACACAGTGGGGCTGCAGGATGGAGATTGTAAAGAATCAGGTGAAGCACACAAATGTGTGCTTCTCCCCGCTCATTCTCCTGTTCTGTGACATGTCGAAAATATTTTTTAATGGCAGGTACACTGTAAACAAAACTAAAATCAAGCAATATTGCATCAAGCAATAGACAATAGAGAAAATAAAAATGTTTGCACAAGTGTTTAAAGTCTTGAACCCTTTCCAACACTCAATAGTTAGGCTGCTTTCACACTATAAAATTCATCCGTTTTAAAGATCCGTTTGATGTTCCGTTATGGAAACCCTGAAAATCGGCCATTAAACGTCCGTTAGAAAATCCCATTATAGTCTATGGGATTTTTACATTATCCGTTTTAATCCGTTATGAATAACGGACGTTATTTTGTGACGGGAGAATGAACGGAAGAAATAATGCATGCACTATTTCTTCCATTTACTATCTTCCGTCACAAAATAACATCCGTTATTCATAACGGACTATAACGGATTAAAACAGATAATGTAAAAATCTTATAGACTATAATTGGATTTTCTAACGGACGTATGGGATTTTCTAACGGAAGTTTAATGGCCGATTTTCAGGGTTTCCATAAAGGAACATCAAACGGATCTTTAAAACAGATGAATTTTATAGTGTGAACGCAGCCTTATAGTGGCATCTAACGGTTAGCTGTTGTAAAAACTACAACTCCCAGCATGCTCAGACAGTCTTCAGCTGCAGGCACCCTGGTGGGAAAACAGAAGGGAGGCTTACACCAAAAAATAAATAAATAAAATATATAAAAATTGGCAGAAAATTGCAGAGATTAGGACATAATATAAATTACCATACCAAGAATAATACAAGCTCAGTCACGGGTGGGAAATTCTTTTTGAGGGACTTTGTGAATTGCCGCACCAAAACGGGTGGTTTATCTGTGTCAGTGTGGGTGTCCCAAAGGTTACATCGGAAAAACCACAAGAGAGTTTCGCCGCAGAGTCTGCGAGCACATAAATTATATCTCTCATAAGCGTGATACCCCAATTGCACAACACATTCACGAAGTACATGGTGGGAATCCAAAAACTTGCTCCTTTGCGGCTTTGGAAGTAGCGCGCCCCTCCCCAAGAGGAGGGAATCTAGATCGTTGCCTACTCCAAAAAGAAACGTTTTGGATCTATAAATTTAGATCCACTGCCCCACTAGGTCTAAATGAAATTCTATAGTTCACTTCGTATATCTGATGGTCAGGTCCGTTTACAGTCTATTTTAGTCCTTGATTCTTTGGCAGGGGTGAGCCCAGCAAGGAATGGTGATGGGTAATTACTGAACATCATTGGGCCACCTGTTTCCAAAATTCTATGTTTATTGGCACAAAAATTGGTGCCATATTCTTTTATTTCATGTTGGACATATCTAAAGTCCACTATATATTGGGTTTATTATTTTTATCTATCTATCAATTGGGCCAGTTGATGCAGATTGGAACCAACAGACCCATCTAGGTTCTACCTATGACCATAGGCAGGACTTTCAGAATCAGTAGGGATATTGGGGGAGATTTATCAAAACCTGTGCAGAGGAAAACTTGCCCAGTTGCCCATAGCAACCAGATTGCTTCTTTCATTTTTCACAGGCCTTCATAAAAATGAAAGCAGCAAGCTGATTGGTTGCTATGGGCAACTGGGCAAGTTTTCCTCTGCACGGGTTTTGATAAATCTCCCCCATTGTTTTATACTTGGAAACATGAATCTGTGCATATTCTGTGATCCTGAACATCTAAGTCCCCTAGACTTGTCTTTGTCCGCCGTCATTCTATATTAAAGTTGGTTGACAGATTATATATACATCTATATATAATCGCTTCCTGAACCTCCATCCAGGGCCTGTATATATGAGCCCGTATTGATTCTATTAACTGTAGGTTTGTATGCAAATACCTCCACATTACTACCATAATTATGGATGGAGCATGCGCGCATTGAATTAACCTCTGTAACACGGCCGCATCTACTAAACCCGCCCATTGGGGGATGGGCTCCATTGGAGTTACATTGCACCTCATCTATCATGTGACGCGATGACTCCGGTCACCTGACATCTACACGCGTGGTGTCTGTTTACTTCCGGCACTTCGCGCGGAATGTGTTTCTGAACAGCGGGACCATGGCGTCTGACGCTGCTTCCGGTGACCAGCATACCTGCCGATATGGACTTATGAGGCAAGTCCTATGTCATCCAAAAATATACTGATTGGACAAACAGTATTAGGGGAGGGTTTTGGATCTCCATTTAAACCTTGGAGATGCACAGACTAACATGGCCACCAGTAGTTTCCACCCTACTGCATTCTATCTGCCATCATGGGATTGTCCACTTGCACCATATCACCACTCTATTGTCCCCTGAAGAACTGAGGGGGTGAAACGCGTAGGGATTGCAGTCCTCCGGTCCTCCAGCAGTTGATAAATATCCTACTGATTCATCTGTGTAAACTCTATATTTATATCTATTAGTTGCTTATTCTGTCTTTACATCTGGTTACATGTGGTGCCTAATTGTGGACCACTTAGAGAGATACCTTGATGTCAGATATTTAAAGTTGTGAATCAACATAGTTGCTCCTGGCAACCAGGAGCGATCTTTCTCTATTGGTTTACAAGGAATAGTGATATTGTGGAGAAACATTCCTTTGATTATACCAAATTTTTTTGGTTGTGCATTTTTTTGGTTGTGGTTTCAGGACGGGTTGTCTATGGCAACCAGGTATCTTGCTTCATGTGACTGTGCCTTTAATATACCTTTATGAATATCAGATATATATTGTAACAGATACAGTACTGGTACCTAGTTTAATTTGCAGGGACATGTGTTAAATATATACCATTTTTGCTATAGTTACCTACTATCATCTTTTAGGCCACAATAGTCCTTTGTCCACATTATCTATATACAGTATACACTCATTGCTTGGTACAGTATTTCAGTAGGATACACTCTCCATCTATCAACTGACTGTGTATATATATGCTAGGGCACCCTCCCCGTCCACCGAGAGACAGGGCGCCCCAGTGAGACAGAGAGCCACTTTCCTTATTGTCTCTAATACAGGGGTGTCCTAGGGCATATTAGGGTAGGTTCCAGAGCAGGGCCGCCCTTATCAGGGCGTTCACTCCGCCTAGGTTTAGGCCTATGATAGGGTGACTATCTAGGGTCAGGACAGATATAGGGACACTCCACATATAGCCCGTTTTATCCCCAGGTCCCACCCATACCTACCCTGCCCTTACAGACACCCTTTATTATAGGACATCTTGTATATATCGATGTACTTTAGTGCTGTTGGATCAGGGGATTTGTGTTTTTCAGTAAGTCTGCTAATGGTCAACTCATCGTAGTTGCGGTGCAGCAAATGTGGTCTGAATGACCGTGGTGTAATCTTAGTCTTTTCTGGTTGCATGTACGATATCTGGGTACAGTACCAGAACTGTTATATATGTTTTTCTTTTTTTGATGGTTTGTATACATTTAATATGGTGATATTAAAAGCTAAGTTTTAATGGTTTCTGTGACATAATATAAATTAACCACAAAAAAAAAAAAAATCAATAACAAACACCAGTCACCAAGACTTATCACAAAATAGTACAAAACTAAATCAAAGTACATAAAAATATTATTAAAAAAAGGTATACGCAGAGGCTAGAGCAGTGTTTCCCAAGCAGGGTTCCCCCAGTTGTTGCAAAACTACAACTCCTGTCTGGGCATGCTGGGAGTTGTAATTTTAACACAGCTGGAGGCACCCTGCTTGGGGAACAATGGGATAGAGGCACAGAGACTACAGTCACAGAAGAGAAGGTGGTGATCACAGGGTACATATCATGGTTATATACAGGTAATAGATGCGATGCAAATACATATGATGCATAAAAAGGTCACAGAAAAAATGGATGCCAGACAAACATTGGAACTACAGGACTGCTGGACACCAGAAAGTCAATAAAAGAAACCTGCAAGTCAGATACAATAAACCACATAAAGAGGAATATAGTACACAGGAGACAGAAAACAAATGAATACCTGCCATGTATTCTACCTGCAACCAGACCACCTATGTACCCCAACGTACGTTTCACACTATTGCTTCGTCAGCGCAAACCCCTGACTAAGCCCTAGAGTGTGTGTATATATATATATATATATATATATATATATATATATATATATATACACACACACACACACACACACACACACATACACACATATACATACATACTGCTCAAAAAAATAAAGGGAACGCTAAGATAACACATCCTAGATCTGAATGAATGAACTAATCGTATGAAATACTTTCGTCTTTACATAGTTGAATGTGCTGACAACAAAATCACACAAAAATTATCAACGGAAATCAAAATTATCAACGGAAATCAAATTTATCAACCCATGGAGGTCTGGATATGGAGTCACACTCAAAATCAAAAAGTGGAAAACCACACTACAGGCTGATCCAACTTTATGTAATGTCATTAAAACAAGTCACAATGAGTCTCAGTAGTGTGTGTGTGGCGTCCACGTGCCCGTATGACCTCCCTACAATGCCTGGGCATGCTCCTGATGAGGTGGTCTCCTGAGGGATGTCCTCCCAGACCTGGACTAAAGCATCCGCCAACTCCTGGACAGTCTGTGGTGCAGCGTGGCGTTGGTGGATGGAGCGAGACATGATGTCCCAGATGTGCTCAATCGGATTAAGGTCTGGGGAATGGACGGACCAGTCCATAGCATCAATGCCTTCCTCTTGCAGGAACTGCTGACACACTCCAGCCACATGAGGTCTAGCATTGTCTTGCATTAGGAGGAACCCAGGGCCAACTGCACCAGCATATGGTCTCACAAGGGATCTGAGGATCTCATCTCGGTACCTAATGGCAGTCAGGCTACCTCTGGCAAGCACATGGAGGGCTGTGCGGCCCCCGAAGAAATGCCACCCCACACCATTACTGACACACCGCCAAACCGTTTATGCTGCAGGATGTTGCAGGCAGCAGAACATTCTCCACGACGTCTCCAGACTCTGTCACCTCTGTCACATGTGCTCAGTGTGAACCTGCTTTCATCTGTGAAGAGCACAGGGTGCCAGTGGCGAATTTGCCAATCTTGTTCTCTGGCAAATGCCAAACGTCCTGCACGGTGTTGGGCTGTAAGCAAAACTCCCACCTGTGGACGTCAGGCCCTCATATCACCCTCAGAGTCTGTTTCTGACCATTTGAGTCGACACATGCACATCTGTGCCTGCTGGAGGTCATTTTGCAAGGCTCTGGTAGTGCTCCTCCTGCTCCTTCTTGCACAAAGGTGGAGGTAGCGGTCCTGCTGCTGTGTTGTTGCCCTCCTACGGCCTACTCCACATCTCCTGATGTACTGGCCTGTCTCCTGATAGCGCCTCCATGTTCTGGACACTACGATGACAGACACAGCAAATCTTCTTGCCACAGGTCACATTGATGTGCCATCCTGGATGAGCTGCACTACCTGAGCCACTTGTGTGGGTTGTAGACTCCGTCTCATGCTACCACTAGAGTGAAAGCACCGCCAGCATTCAAAAGTGACCAAAACATCAGCCAGGAAGCATAATAACTGAGAAGTGGTCTGTGGTCACTACCTGAGCCACTTGTGTGGGTTGTAGACTCCGTCTCATGCTACCACTAGAGTGAAAGCACTGCCAGCATTCAAAAGTGACCAAAACATCAGCCAGGAAGCATAGGAACTAAGAAATAGTCTGTGGTCACAACCTGCAGAACAACTCCTTTATTGGGGGTATCTTACTAATTGCCTATAATTTCCACTTGTTGTCTGTTCCATTTGCACAGCATGTGAAATTGATTGTCAATCAGTGTTGCTTCCTGAGTGGACAGTGTGATTTCACAGAAGTGCCATTGACTTGGGCTGGACAAAATTATTGGCACCATTAACTTAATATTTGGTTGCACACCCTTTGGAAAAAAATAACTGAAATCAGTCACTTCCTATAACCATCAATAAGCTTCTTACACCTCTCAGCCGGAATGTTAGACCACTCTTCCTTTGCAAACTGCTCCAGGTCTCTCTTATTGGAAGGCGCCTTTTCCCAACAGCAATTTTAAAATCTCTCCACAGGTGTTCAATGGGATTTAGATCTGGACTCATTGCTGTCACTTCAGAACTCTCCAGCGCTTTGTTGTCATCCATTTCTGGAGGCTTTTTGAGGTATGTTTGGGGTCATTGTCCTGCTGGAAGACCCAAGATCTCGGACGCAAACCCAGCTTTCTGACACTGGGCTGTATAGTCCGACCCAAAATCCATTGGTAATCCTCAGATTTCATGATGCCTTGTACACATTCAAGGCACCCAGTGCCAGAGGCAGCAAAACAACCCCAAAGCATCATTGACCCTCCACCATATTTTACTGTAGGTACTGTGTTCTTTTCTTTGTAGGCCTCAGTTTTCGGTAAACAGTAGAATAATGTGCTTTAACAAAAAGCTCTATCTAGGTCTCATCTGTCCACAAGAAGTTTTTCCTGAAGGATTTTGTTCTAGTCAAGTTCATTTTGGCGAAATGTAGTCTTGCTTTTTTATGTCTCTGTGTCAGCAGTGGGGTCCTCCTGGGTCTCCTGTCATAACGTTTCATTTAAATGTCGATGGATAGTTTGCGCTGACACTGATGCTCCCTGAGCCTGCAGGACAGCTTGAATATCTTTGGAACTTGTTTGGGGCTGCTTATCCACCATCCGGACTATCCTGCGTTGACACCTTTCATTAATTTTTCTCTTCCGTCCACGCCCAGGAAGATTACCTACAGTGCCATGGGTTGCAAACTTCTTGATAATGTTGCGCACTGTGGACAAAGGTAAATCTAGATCTCTGGAGATGGAGTTGTAACCTTGACATTGTTGATATTTTTCTACAATTTTGGTTCTCAAGTCCACAGACAGTTCTCTTCTCTTTCTGTTGTCCATGCTTAGTGTGGCGCACACACAGACACACAATGCAAAGACTAAGTGAACTTCTCTCCTTTTGATCTGCTTTCAGGTGTGAATTTTATATTGCCCACACCTGTTACTTGCCCCAGGTGAGTTTAAAGGAGCATCACATGCTTGAAACAATCTTATTTTTCCACAATTTTGAAAGCGTGCCAATAATTTTGTCCAGACCATTTATGGAGTTTGGTGACATTATGTCCAATTTGCTTTTTTTCCTCCCTTTTTTGGTTTAGTTCCAATACACACAAAGGGAATAAACATGTGTATAGCAAAAGTGTTACCGCAACCCTCTGATGTGAGCGCTCAGAGGCAACGCCGGCAGTTTCGCACGAGAGTGCGTGCTTCTTCCGGCCTCCTTGAGGCCGGAAGAAGCACGCACTCTCGTGCGAAACAGCCAGTGTTGCCTCTTAGTGCTCACATCACGCGTCCACGCCGAGATCCAGCTACCTGCCACCCGGAATGCAGTGACAAGTACCCTGCGGTGAGTGCACTTACGTTTCTGTTGTATTTTCTTGTACCATGTTTAATCCAAATATTTCCAGCCGTTCTGAAGTTATGCTGGAACATACATATACATGGAGTTTTATACATGGAGATTCGCTCTCATGTACGGTATTTAGCACTTTTGTATTTTTCTTCATCTCTTCCGCATTGCGGCTGCTTCGTGCCGAAGAAACATGTGAGCAGGTTGCATAATACCTGCAGTGAATTGTCAGACTTTACAATGAACAATCTCTGCTTTCTAATTGGAAGAACAAAAAAAAAACCTCTCTTAAGCTTTTTGTCCTCACCTTTAAGGAAAGCAAACAAGACAATCCTTATTGATTGTAGATGAATAAGCCGATGGAACTGTAGATGAAACTTTACTATGTCCATTATATATTAATCCCCCGCCCCCCTGTTCATTTACAGGGAAGTTGAAAACGGTCCTTGAAATGCTGGGAAAAAAGTTTTATAGAAATCTCACAAAATATAGCCGGGTTTTGTGTTCTCGATTAGGTCATACCTACGACAGGTAAGGACAAGCTAGAGTTTCTGTTACACAAGAGATTACTCCCAAAGTAAGAGCTGAGGACAATGAGCTTTCCAAACACCTACTTCCTGCTACTATGGAAAAGCCAGAGCCTCGCCCATGCTGACAGTGGGCTTTCCAAGGGCATGTTCACAGCATGGCACAAAAACTCATCTCAATTGAGAGATGCCAGCTGGTGACTGCGGGAACACCATGCTGACTAGGTGAGCAACAAAAAGACTGACTATAAGACACAGCAGTCACCACTGGGGGCAGCTTACTGAAGACTGATTTAAAGGGAACCTGTCATGTTTTATATGCAGGTGTATCTGCGTTCTGGAGCTGAGCAGATGTGGAACATGCTATGACTTAAGGACCCTAGAGGTCCGAAACGCGTCAGCTACCTGTCTTGATGCATTGCATGCATCCTTGATCCTACAATAAATACCTGAATTTGCTGCACCTAGCGCCGGACTTCTCCTTCGTTGCCCATTGATCCAGTCCGGGGACGCTGCCGGCTTGTCCGTGCACAGGTGCTTGATGCTAGCGAGGTAGGGAGCTGTCTGCACACAGTGATTCTAAGATTTAGTATAAACCTGTGCCTTTAATTTAACCCTTTCTCTGTTTAGGGGCCCAGTGGGCAGAATTACTCAGTGACTGACTGTAATCTCTGTACGCAAAGTCAGGGAGGAAAAATCAATTATTGGGTGAGACTGCCCACTGGACTCCTAAACAGAGAGTCAGGCAGGGTCCACACTGTGGAATTTCTTGATAGAATTCAGCGTAAATATTCCACAAGAGTCCGATTAATTTCACTGGAATTCTGCTGCACTGTGCAGATGGTGGAATTTCGGAGACAGACGTTTCTGCTGCGGAAATCCCAATTTCGGCATCCTCTGAACCAACAAACCTGTTCAATGTTTCTTCAGATTCCAATCGGAAATGCATTGCAGAATATGGAGACGGTGTATTTCCCGATTGGCCCTAGTGCCACCGGAACAGGCAAATGTGCGGAATGTCCACCTGTGTTATCCGGGCAGACATTTCACACATTTTACGCCATGTGAACATAGCTTTACAAATTAATCTTTTCCCCACAAAATTATATACATACATATATATATATATATATATATATATATATATATATATATATATATACACATACATGCACACACATCTACACACACAGAGATATATACATACATACACACACAGATAGATATAAATATATATTCACACACACACACATATATATATATGTACATACACACACACACACACACACACACACACAGGGATGTGGAATTACTATCGCCCGACGCCCGAACATGCAGTTCCCAGCTCCGGGCAGGTGAATTTTTTGGCTTCGGGCAAGTAGGGCCGGACCTGACAAGCATGGCGGCGCTCAGCAGTCTGTAGGGAGCGGGCTCTGGACTCCTGCCCACTCTGTACTCTGCAGCCCCGGGCTGTTCTCAGTAGCTGGGGGCCGCTGCTAATAGCCAGCATGCGGCGATCGCCGCGGTTGGCTATTAACTCTTTAGATCGCCGCTGTCAAAGCTGACAGCAGCATCTAATGGGACATATGAATGCTCCCTGGTGGGCTAGATCGACACCCCCCCCCCCCCCCCGTTGCGCGATCGTGAGGGGACGATCCACTATAGAGGTAGTCTGAGGGCTTAACTCTGTTCCCTGCTGTCTGTGGCTCTGTCATTAATAGAGCCTGGCTGGACCAGGCTCTATCAATGGATCGCAGAGCACACAGATCAATGGAGTTCAATAGAACTCTATTGATCTGTATGAGGAATCTAATGATTTCTCCTAAAAGTCTAATAAAGTGTTAAAAAAAAAGGAAGAAGAAAATTTTGATAAAAGTTTAAAAGACACAGAATAGGTTATTGAAAAATTAAAAAGGTATGATAATAGTAGGTAGTTATGGCTATAATAGGGCAAAGAGGAAAAAACGAGAGTGTAAAAGCGAAAATTGTCCCGGACAAGTGGATCGTCATGAGGGACAAGTAGATTTTGCTCTGACAAGTAGTTATTTCTTAAAATTTCCACACCCCTGGTGTGTGTGTGTGTATATATATATATATATATATATATATATATATATATATATATATATATATATATAATATAATATAATATAATATATATATATATATATATATATATATATATACACACACACACACACATTATATATACACACACATTGAGATCTATAACAATCTGCTCAGCTGCTCTTGCTCTATACCATGATAAAAAAAAAGGACCTGTAGCCAACCCATGAAAAATAAGATTTTACAGTTTCTTGATACATTATACCTATGTGCTTAAAGGGGTTATCCGGGATTAGACATGCATAATTGCTTTCCTACAAAAACAGTGCCACACCAGTCCTTAGTTTGTGCGTGGAATTACATCTCGGCTCCATTAACTTTAATAGAACTGAGCTGCAATACCAAACACATACTGAAGACAAGAGTGGCACAGTCTCTAGAAAGAAGTAGTTCTGCTTTTCTCATCCTGGATAACCCTTTTAAAGAGTTAAATCTAAATGCAAAAAGAAAACCTGAAATGTGGTGAATGATGTACATCTTTCAGTAAAGTTCTCAAGAACTAGGTTGGTCCTTAGAGAGAGGACTTAAAGGTACAATGAATTCCGTAAAGTTCACTGAAATTACTAAAATAGAGAACAGGCTATTCAACATTTTTATCATGTCTCAAAAAAAAAAAAATTCCAAAACACCCACAATGTCCTGTTAGCAAATGTAACCTTTAGTGTTTGGTGGATGCTATACAGACGGCTAAATCTGACTGGTGGGGGTCCAAAAAGAGCAGACAGCTCCATACATTAGTGTTTCCTAACCAGGATGCCTCCAGCTGTTGCAAAACTACAACTACCATCATGCCCGGACAGCCGAAGGCTGTCCGGGCATGATAGAAGTTGTAGTTTTGCAACAGCTGGAGGCACCCTGGTTGGGAAATACTGCCATACATTGTGTGGTGTCCATGCTGGGTTACTACAGGTCATTAAATCCTCTTTGTTTTTCTGATTCTCTGTATAGATTGATATATAAAACATAACATTCTAGACACCTGCAGTCACCACTAGAGGGAGTGTACCGCATATTGGGTTAAAGGGGTAAAACATTTTTTTTTTTTTTTGTAATCAACGGGTGCCAGAAAGTTAATCAGATTTGTAAATTACTTCTATTAAAAAATCTTACTCCTTCCAGTACATATCAGCTGCTGTATGCTCCACAGGAAGTTGTGTAGTTCTTCTCTGTCTGACCACAGTGCTCTCTGCTGACACCTCTGTCCATGTCAAGAACTGTCCAGAGTAGGAGGAAATCCCCATAGCAAACCTATCCTGCTGTGGACAGTTCCTGACATGGACAGAGGTGTCAGCAGAGAGCACTGTGGTCAGACAGAAAATAAATTAAAAAAGAAATGAACTTCCTCTGTATTATACAGCAGTTGATAAGTACTGGAAGGATTAAGATTTTTTTTATAGAAAATTAACTTTTTTAATAAAGTAATTTACAAATCTGTTTAACTTTCTGGCACCAGTTGATTTAAAAAAAAATTATATATATATTATTTTTTTTTTTTCACCGGAGTACCCCTTTAATGCTGAGTGGAATGTATAAACAGTATACAGTCAGCTATCTATCTATCTATATTTTAGAATCTACGTCTAGGGAAAAAGTGACCAGTTCCATTATGATCCGAGTTGCTGGTGTGCAACGCATCTGACATGGAGGAATATAGACCTCTTCAAAAACTGCAATGGAGCTGCACCCCTTCCACCGACCAGCTGAATTGTCTGGACGCACACAGAGTAAGGCTATGTTCACACGGCGAAATTTCCGTGCGGAATTCTGAGAAAAAATTCTGCTGGAAATTGTGCCGTAATTCACTGTACATTCATTTCAATGGGATTCCGCTGTCCCCATTCACATAGTGGAATTTCTGCAGCGGGCACTCTGCCGAGGAAATTCCGCAAAAAATATAACCTCAGTAATGCGGCATTCCACGGCGGAATCCCATTGAAGTCAATGGCCTTGAATTTCAGCATTATTCTGTTTTAGGAGGACACCGAAATTACACCGAAATTATGAAGGAATTCTGTTCAGTAAGTATTGCTGAAAAGAATTTTTGCGGAATTGCGGAAATTCTGCCGTGTGAACATACCCTAAAAGGGGCCTCTGCACAAGGCACCAATGATGTGACTGATCAGGACCTGAAGAAAAGAGACACATCCCTGGCACTAGTTTAACCCCTTAAAGGGGTACTCCACTGGAAAACTTTTTTTTAAATCAACTGGTGCCAGAAAGTTAAACAGATTTGTTAATTAAATCTATTAAAAAATCTTAATCCTTCCAGTACTTATCAGCTGCTGTATTCTCCAGATGAAGTTGTGTAGTTATTTTTTGTCTGACCACAGTGCTCTCTGCTGACACCTCTGTCCATGTCAGGAACTGTCCAGAGCAGGAGAGGTTTTCTATTGGGATTTGCTCCTACTCTGGACAGTTCCTAAAATGGACAGAGGTCTCAGCAGAGAGCACTGTGGTCAGACAGAAAATAAATTCAAAAAGAGAACTTCCTGTGAAGTATATAGCAGCTGATAAGTACTGGACGTATTAACATTTTTTAATAGAAGTAATTTACAAATCTGTTTAACTTACTGGCACCAGTTGATTTAAAAAATAAAAATAAAAGTTTTCCAGTGGAGTACCCCTTAACAAAATGGCACATATATCTCTGTTCACAATGGTAAAAGTAGAAAGCTCATATCACTACCTTCACCACACCTGTGCACGGACTAGACGGCAGCGCTCCCCGCTCCAAAGAGCATACAGACAATATAAGAACGTACAGCAGAAAGTGCGGAGCAAAGAGTGGATCTTCTTTATTGTAGGATCCAACAGAGTACATCACAAACAACTATAATGGCAACGCATTTCGGATCAAATGTGATGCTTATAAATGGAAAAACTTGGCACTCAAACAGGAGTAGAATAATGATAGTATTTTATTGGACAATCCTAGCAGTCGTATACTGCGCTTCATATATCCACTTTCCCGGCTGGAAGCCGTTTCTCTATTACTGCAAACCTCCGCAGCAATCTAACTCTGAGGAAGGTCCAGGGATTGGACCGAAACGTCAGATTCTGAGGATTGTCCAATAAAATACTTTCATTATTCTACTCCTGTTTGAGTGCCAAGTTTTTCCAATTATGATTGATGGTTTGGGACCCTACTTGTGCACCAACATATTAGGATAGTGCCATATTTTTCTACATTCAAATGTGATCCTTAGTCATGGCAGTTGCCATGACTAAGGATCACATTTGATACGAAACACGTTGGCATTATATTTGTTTGTGATATACTCTGTTGGATCCTAAAATAAATAAGATCCACTTTTTGCAATGCACTACCCACTGGACATTCTTCTATTGTATATCTCTTTCTGTTTGCTCTTCAGGCATAATAGAAGCACATCATAATGCCTACACAATGAACTACCTTTGCTGGTTCCACAAGTCTATGTCCTGAAAATAATGACTGGGTTGATGGGTCAATGAAACGTTCGAGAGATCATAAAAGAACAGGAAAATCCAGAATAGAAGTCATTTACAAATCTGTTTAACTTTCTGGCACCAGTTGATTTGAAAAAAATAAAAATAAAATTGGTTTCCAGCGGAGTACCCCTTTAAGAACTGACTGATCACTTGCTGCCTAAGGGTACGTTCCCACACGGCGTATTTTGCTGCGTATTTGCTGCGTATTTGGTGCTGCGTATTTTTCTACCCATTGACTTCAACAGAGAATATAAAATACGCAGCAGCAAATACGCAGCAAATACGCCGTGTGGGAATGTACCCTAATACAGTACATCCCACCCCTTGACAGGAGCCATTGTAGGATTCTCAATGTTATTCACTTCTCCTGGTCTTAATGTTAATGCTGATCAGTGTTTTGGTAAATTATCTGATCGCAGGTTATGATGGGACCCACAGCAATCTGCTGTAATGTGCAACGGAACCCTAACAAAAGTGTTTCATTCTCCTGCAGCGCCACCACAGGTGCAATGAAGTATTACATAATGTCTGTTTAAATGAGTACACCATTCACATAATGTAGGCATGCGCTATCTGATGGGGGGGGGGGGGGGGGGGGGGTCCTGAAGTCTGCACAAGCCCTTCATTCACTCAATATCTGTAGCAATGTTATGGCTTGAAAAAGGGTTATCCGGAATAGGAAAAACATGGCTGATTATTCCAGAAACAGTGACACTATCTTCCTCAGTTTCTGCGTGGTACTGCAGCTCAGTTGTATAGCAGAGAATGGAGCAATGCTGTAATACTGGATACAGACAGGCATGGAGCGAACAATTTGATAGTCTAAACTAGTGTTTCCCAACCATTGTGTCTCCAGCTATTGCAAAACTACAACTACGGCTGTCCGGGCATGCTGGGAATTGTAGTTTTGCAACAGCTGGAGGCACCCTGGTTGGAAAACACTAATGTATACTTAAAATCCAGTAGTCTAAAAGCAGTGTTTCCCAACCATTGTTCCTCCAGCTGTTGCAAAACTACAACTTCCAGCATGCACGGACAGCCTTTGGCTGTCCGGGCATGCTGGGAATTGTAGTTTTGCAACAGCTGGAGGCACCCTGGTTGGAAAACACTAATGTATGTCGACAATCCAGTAGTCTAAAGCAGTGTTTCCCAACAATTGTTCCTCCAGCTGTTGCAAAACTACAACTTCCAGCATGCCCGGACAGCCTTTGGCTGTCCGGGCATGCTGGGAATTGTAGTTTTGCAACAGCTGGAGGCATACTGGTTGGGAAACACTGGTCTAAAAGCTTGGTCCACAGGGTGGTGATTGAAATAGCACAACTGAATGCAGTTCGAACAAAGTACAAACAATTTATAGGTACAGAAATATTTTTTTCTCAAGGAAAAAGTTTCTGCAACCCCTGTATGAGTGAACCAAGGAAAATGTATTTATGGGAATTTTTTCCCCAATAACATACAGGTTGTTCAATGGCATCTATCCACCTGTGTGTACAAGCAAAGAATAGAAAGCACAGCTGAGGCCCCCTAGTGGTGCATTCTCATGGAGCAACAGCAAAGAAACCCAGAGTGGCATCTTTTGTGATAAATATCAGAGACTGGTCTTTAAATATACTTTCCTTCTGCTGAAGCAATAAGGCTGGATAGGATATGAGAGGAGTGTAGGTGCTGGGGATAAGTGTCTGATCACAGGGCTCTGACCGCTGAGACCCCCCCCCCCCCCCCCGCGATCTTCTGCAGGGCGCCCCGTTTTCCTTGTGCATGGAGCGATCCATGTGATGTTCTGTGCACACGGAAGCAGGAAGAAGACCGGGACCAGAAGACCTATAAAAGACCTTAAAAGTTTTTTTCTTTACTTTTTGCAGCCCAGGCACAATAGGATTAAAAAGATTTGCGCTATACTACTTCTTTAAAAGGGGTTATCCAGCATAAGGTGATTTTAGTACATACCTGGCAGACAGTAATGGACATGCTTAGGAAGGATCTGCGCTTGTCTTGGGGATAAATGGCTATGTTGTGAGATTACCATAATACTGTGGCTAGCTTTTTGTGAACTGCTATTTCCTGTTTGCGTTTTCTTCTTTTGCCTACAAATCCCATAATTCCATTTTCCTTCCTCCCACACATCAGCCACCCCACCCATTGAAACATAAATGAGCTGCATCCATTCAAAAGACCTGTGGTTTTCAACCAGGGTGCCTACAGCTGTTGCATTAGTTGCAGATTGATCTCTCTCCCACCAAGCGATCGCTCCATCCATTGACTAGTGAGTCAGGTCTCGACCGCATTGCAACCTGGGAAAAATCTGAGACAACTGTCATTTTGTATGACATATTGGGTGGAATATCACATAAGAATTGTGAGAAAACCATCACACACAGGTACAGACACTATATTATGAACTACACTAACTTTACAGCCCCTGTAACATAGTCAAATAAAAAAAAAAATCCTGGAATACCCTTTTAATAACTCTGCCTATTTTGGCCTAGAGGACACAAAAATGTTTCATTTTTGCATTTTCACGTACTAATATCTATGACTCTGATTTTCTCATCCACAGACCCATATAAGGGCTTGTTTTTTGTGTGACCAATTGTACTTTGTAAAGACACCCTTTATTTTACCATAAAATGTACAGCGAAAGCAAAAAACGTAATTTTGAAACTTATGGGGGTTTTGTTTTTATGCAGTGCACTTTATGGTTTAAATGATATGTTCTCTTTATTCCATAGGTCAAGGCGATAAAAACGACACCCAATTTAGATGAAGTCAAACTTTATTGAATATATTTAAAATTGTCATTTTCTGACCCGTATAACTTTTTTAGTTTTCTGTATACGAGGATGTATGAGGGTCATTTTTTGCACCTTGATCTGTAGTTTTTACCTGTACCATTTTTGTTTTGATGGTCCTTCTTGTTTGGTTTTTATAAAAGAATTCTGATATATGAGGGGATTAAAACATTTTTTTACGTTTACGTCGTTTATCATCCGGAATCATTAACATAATATTTTAATAGATTGGACATTTCCAAACACAGCAATACCAAGTATGTTTATTTATTTTACTTTTCACATTTTATTTTAAACGGGAAAAGAGGGGAATGTAATTTTTTCTTGGGGGAGGGGGCTTATTCACATTTATGTAAACTTTTTTGGAATTACAAATACTGATCAAGGCTAATGCGTAGGCATAGCACTGATCAGTGTTATCTGTGATCTACTCAGCATGCATTCGAGCAGACCAGAGAAGACTCCATGAAGATAGCAGGAGGCAGGTAAGAAGAACTCCAGCCTCCATCCTGGCCGATATGATTCCTGCGGCTGTGCCGCAGGTGATCAGATCAGCCGCAGATGCCGTGATCAATATTGATGCTGTGATCGTTACTGAAGGGTCCCTGGATGCTGATAGTAGCCAGGACCTGTTGTCTATGATGTGAGCACAGCTCCTGCACTTGCTTTATAGCCACAGTGGGACGCAGGATGTACATGTACGTCCCAGTGCGCTTAGTCCCAGGCACCCTGGGCATACCTATACACCCTGCGTCCTCTAGAGACCTCTACGACCCTCTTAATGCAAGTCTATGGGAGG
The DNA here is from genome assembly GCF_029499605.1 of Hyla sarda. Classification (NCBI taxonomy): domain Eukaryota; kingdom Metazoa; phylum Chordata; class Amphibia; order Anura; family Hylidae; genus Hyla; species Hyla sarda. Next base: position 48,490,338 of record NC_079191.1, on the reverse strand, counting down.
GGGCGTGGCGGTCGTCACTCCCCCTCTCGTAGACTTGCATTGATGGGGCGGGGTGAGATGTCACGCATCACAAGTCATCAGGCACACAGCGAAGCTCGCTCCGTGCACAAGATGACAGTGTGCTGCAGGAGAGATCACGGAGGTTTCCAGCAGAGGGATCTTTGGATAGGGGATAAGATGTCTAGGGGCGGAGTATCCCTTTAACGCTATTCACTGGGCAGGCTAAATAAATAAAAAATTTTAATCGTTTTGACAATTCTATGCACGATGTTGCCAGATAGGTTAGTTTTTTCTTTTGTTTACAGGCTGAGAGTTGTAGTTTTGCAACAGCTGAAAGGCCACAGTTCGGAAAACAGCGTCAACAAATGCATCTCTACTGCAGTATGTGAATACGGCTTTAAAGGGGTACTCCGGTGGAAAACTATTTTTTTTTTTTTTTTTTTTTTAAATCAACTAGTGCCAGAAAGTTGAACAGATTTGTAAATTACTTCTATTTAAAAAAAATCTTAATCCTTCCAGTACTTATCAGCTGCTGTATACCACAGAGGAAGCTCTTTTCTTTTTTTGAATTTCCTTTCGGTCTGACCACAGTGCTCTCTGCTGACACCTCTGTCCATGTCAGGAACAGTCCAGACAAGGAGAAGGTTTGCTATGGGGATTTGCTACCGCTCTGGACAGCTCCTGACATGGAAAGAGGTGTCAGCAGAGAGCACTGTGGTCAGACAGAAAAGAAATTCAAACAGAAAAGAACTTCCTATGTAGTATACAGCTGCTAAGAAGTACTGGAAGGATTAATATTTTTTTTTATAGAAGTAATTTATAAATCTGTTTAACTTTCTGGCACCAGTAGATAAAAAATTATAATATATATATATATATATATATATAAATAAAAAATGTTTTCCACCGGAGTCCCACCTTTAAGATTATTACAACTTTTCCAATAATTCCATTATTGCCTCCTACACAATTCCCACTTCCAACAGAAGAAACGGAATAGCCCGGATCCGAAGAGATGGTTTGTTTGAAGACAAATACATTAAAACATGGAGTAGGCGGGATCACTCATTCAGGGCTCCAGATTTAGGAGTTAGATGTTGGCCGGCAAACAGCGGCCGTGTTCCCGGTGTTGACAGATCCCTGGTCACATACATTTTCCACAGCTGGAGAGCAAACACTGAAGCCTAATGTCACGTGAGCCGTGGTGTCTGGACGTGGGCACAGGGCATGGGTGTCCGGTTACTGAGCAAATGACAGGGATTCAGGAATATGTAAAGGCTTTCAGATATCCTATTCTGCTGGCGTATCAGGTCATCAAACATCCTGGTATGTTTTCTCAAGCATTCCTCCGTTTATACCCGTGTAAATATTTAACAAGGATAATAATCTTATAGCATAGTGCTGTCTTTATAAGCGGGGACACGATATACCCAGACTGCTGGGAAGAAATCTGGTAAAACACACAAATAAAAACTAGAACTCATAACCATGGCACCAACATGTATGGTGCATCTACTGAGCAAACAAAGCTAAACTAATGCACTATACACTGCTTAGAACAGTGTTTCCCAACCAGGGTGACTCCAGCTGTTGCAAAACTACAACTCCCAGCATGCCCGGACAGCCTTTGGCTGTCCGGGCATGCTGGGAGTTGTAGTTTTGCAACAGCTGGAAGCACCCTGGTTGGGAAACAATGGCCTATAACATTAAAGCCTGGCATGCTGGGAGTTGTAGTTTTGCAACAGCTGGAAGCACCCTGGTTGGAAAACACTGGCCTATAACATTAAAGGGGTAGTCCAGTGGTGAAAAACTTATCCCCTATCCTAAGGATAGGGGATAAGTTTGAGATCGCGGGGGGTCCGACCGCTGGGGCCCCCTGCGATCTCTCTGTACGGGGCCCCGGCTCTCCAGCCAGATAGCAGGTGTCGACCCCCGCACGAAGCGGCGGCCGACACGCCCCCTCAATACATCTCTATGGCAGAGCCGGAGATTGCCGAAGGCAGCGCTCCGGCTCTGCCATAGAGTTGTATTGAGGGGGCGTGTCGGCCGCCCCTTCGTGCGGAGGTCGACACGCCCCCTTCCCGCGGGCTGTCGGGGCTCCGTACAGGAGATCGCAGGGGGCCCCAGCGGTCGGACCCCCCGCGATCTGCAACTTATCCCCTATACTTAGGATAGGGGATAAGTTGTTCACCACGGGTCACCACTGGACTACTCCTTTAAAGCCTGGTATGCTGGGAGTTGTAGTTTTGCAACAGCTGGAAGCACCCAGGTTGGAAAACACTGGCCTATAACATTAAAGCCTGGTTTGCTGGGAGTTGTAGTTTTGCAACAGCTGGAAGCACCCTGGTGGGAAAACACTGGCCTATAACTAAACTGGAAAACATTTTTTTCAATCAACTGGTGCCAGAAAGTTAAACAGATTTGAAAATTACATCTATTACAAAAAATCTTAATCCTTCCAGTATTTATCAGCTGCTGTATCATCCACAGGAAGTTCTTTTCTTTTTGAATTTCCTTTCTGCCTGACGACACTTCTCTCTGCTGACACCTCTGTCCATTTTAGGAATTGTCCACAGTAGGAGGAAATCCCCATAGCAAACCTATCCTGCTCTGGATAGTAGCTTGCAGTATATATGAGGACCGGTCAGAATGCCATTGCTGACCCCTGTCCAAAGAGGGAAGGTGCCTACAATTGGCAAGTGAGCACCAGAGCCGGGGGGGCCAAGTGAGCACCAGAGCCGGGGGGGCCAAGTGAGCACCAGAGCCGGGGGGGCCAAGTGAGCACCAGAGCCGGGGGGGCCAAGTGAGCACCAGAGCCGGGGGGGCCAAGTGAGCACCAGAGCCGGGGGGGCCAAGTGAGCACCAGAGCCGGGGGGGCCAAGTGAGCACCAGAGCCGGGGGGGCCAAGTGAGCACCAGAGCCGGGGGGGCCAAGTGAGCACCAGAGCCGGGGGGGCCAAGTGAGCACCAGAGCCGGGGGGGCCAAGTGAGCACCAGAGCCGGGGGCCAAGTGAGCACCAGAGCCGGGGGCCAAGTGAGCACCAGAGCCGGGGGCCAAGTGAGCACCAGAGCCGGGGGCCAAGTGAGCACCAGAGCCGGGGCCAAGTGAGCACCAGAGCCGGGGGCCAAGTGAGCACCAGAGCCGGGGGCCAAGTGAGCACCAGAGCCGGGGGCCAAGTGAGCACCAGAGCCGGGGGCCAAGTGAGCACCAGAGCCGGGGGCCAAGTGAGCACCAGAGCCGGGGCAAGTGACCATGGAGCTAAGGAAGAAGTTGGCCTGGTCTAATGGATTGTATTTTCAATTCAATCATGTGGACAGCCGGGTGCATCCATTACTTACCTGTGGAACTCCGAAGGGAAGAAGACAAGCTCGTAGAGACAGCGTGATGTTCTGGGCAATGTTTTGCTGGGAAACCTTCAGTTCTGGCTTTATATGGCTGTTACTTTGATACGAGCCATAAACAGTATACAGACCAAGTAAACTCCTTAAAAGTGGTATTCCAGTAAAAAGCTATTTTTTTTTCATATCACCTGGCTCCAGAAAGTTAAACAGATTTGTATATTTTTCTATAAAAAAAAAAAAAAAAAACTTAATCCTTCCAATACTTATCAGCTGCTGAAGTTGAGTTGTTTTCTGTCTGACCACAGTGCTCTCTGCTGACACCTGTCTGTCTGTCTCAGGAACTGTCCAGAGCAGGAGAGGTTTGCTATGGGGATTTGTTTCTACTCAGGACAGTTCCTGACAGAGGTGTCAGCAGAGAGCACTGTTGTCAGACAGAAAAGAACAACTTTACTTCAGCAGCTGATAAGTACTGGAAGGATTAAGATTTTTTTAATAGAAGTAATTTACAAATCTGTTCCAACTTTCTGGAGCCAGTTGACTGTTTTTCACTGGAGTGCTCCTTTAAAGCCAGAAAATCCCCTAATGGCCGCAGTAGCTTTTTTCAGCAGGATAATGCCCCGGCCATACTGAACTCATGTTCCTCAAATGATTCCTGAACATTTTGCTTTGCATGGTGACATCTGTGGGATGTGCTGGAGAACAAGTCTGGTCGATGGAGCCCGCAACACGCAACACACAACTCACAGGAACTGTTGCTAATATTTTGGTGCTAGTACCATAGGACACCTTCAGAAGTATTGTGGAGTCCAGGCTTTGTAGGGACAGAGATGTTTTGGTAGCATGAAGGGGTGCTATTTAAAGGGAATGCATCATCTAAAAAAAATGGCCTATTTTTTTAACAACTTAAAGGGGTACTCCACTGGAAAACTTTTTTTTTTTTTTTTTTATCAACTGGTACCAGAAACTTAAACAGATTTGTAAATTACTTCTATTTAAAAATCTTAATCCTTCCATTACTTATCAGCTGCTGTATGCTCCACGGGAAGTTCTTTTCTTTTTGGATTACTTTTCTGTCTGTCCACAGTGCTCTCTGACGACACTTCTGTCCATGTCAGGAAGTGTCCAGAGCAGGAGAAAATCCCCATAGCAAACATATGCTGCTCTGGACAGTTCCTAAAATGGACAGAGGTGTCAGCAGAGAGCACTGTGGTCAGAAAGAAAGGAAATTCAAAAAGAAAAGAACTTCCTCTTGAGCATACAGCAGCTGCTAAGTACTGGAAGGATTAAGATTTTTAACTAGAAGTTATTTACTAATCTGTTTAACTTTCACTCTAAGGGGTTACTTTTTTATTATGGAAGGGATTTTTTTTAAAGGGGTATTCCGGTGGAAAACTTTTTTTAAATCAACTGGTGCCAGAAAGTTAAACAGATTTGTAAATTACTTCTATTAAAAAAATCTTAATCCTTCCAGTACTTATTAGCGGCTATATACTACAGAGGAAATTATTTTCTTTTTGGAACACAGAGCTCTCTGCTGACATCACGAGCACATTGCTCTCTGCTGACATCTCTGGCCATTTTAAGAACTGTCCAGAGTAGTAAAAAATCCCCATAGCAAACATATGCTGCCCTGGACGGTTCCTAAAATGGACAGAGATGTCAGCAGAGAGCACTGTTCTGGTGATGTCAGCAGAGAGCTCTGCGTTCCAAAAAGAAAAGAATTTCCTCTGTAGTATTCAGCAGCTGATAAGTACTGGAAGGATTAAGATTTTTAATAGAAGTAATTTACAATTCTGTTTCTGGCACTAGTTGATAAAAAAAAAAATTATATATATATATATATATATATATATATATATATATATATATATATATTTATTATATATTATATATTATATAATAATAATAATAATAATAATAATAAAGTTTTACACCGGAGTACCCATTTAAAGCTTTCTTTTATTATTATATTTTTTATTTCCTTAGGGGACATCACTATGCCTTCACCCAAGGCTATATTTACACGGCAGAATTTCTGCATTGCGGAATTCTGCACAGATTCCGCATCAAATTATAGCCCAATAGACTTCAATGGGATTCCGCACTCCCATTCACTTTTCAGAATTTCCACATGCGGATTCTGCACAAGCCAAAAACCACCCAAATGAATGCGGATGCGGAACTGGTGCAGATCTGCAGAAATTCTGCTGTGTTCTGAAATTCTGAGTGGTGAAATCAGAGCCCATAAGTACCGTGCAGTGGCTGTCTATAGCAGTGTTTCCCAACCAGGGTGCCTCCAGCTGTGGCAAAACTACAACTCCCAGCATGCCCGGACAGCCTCTGGCTGTCCGGGCATGCTGGGAGTTGTAGTTTTGCCACAGCTGGAGGCACCCTGGTTGGGAAACACTGGTCTGTAGGCTGAATGTTGAGTTATCCCCTATCCACAGCTACCACTCCTATCAATGTCTATGGGACTTCTGAACAGGGACAACAGAACTGAACTCTATTCTTGTGATGATTGGGGGTCCCACTGATCAGCTAGTTATCCCCTATCTTGTGTATATGGCATCGGTTCCAATCCCTTTAAACAGATTTGTAAATTACTTCTATTAAAAAATCTTAATCCTTCCAATAGTTATTAGCTTCTGAAGTTGAGTTGTTGTTTTCTGTCTAACCGCTCTCTGATGACATCACGTCCCGGGAGCTGTGCAGTTCCTATGGGGATATTCTCCCATCATGCACAGCTCCCGGGACGTGACATCATCATTGAGCAGTTAGACAGAAAACAACAACTCAACTTCAGATGCTAATAACTATTGGAAGGATTAAGATTTTTTAATAGAAGTAATTTACAAATCTGTTTACCTTTCCGGAGCCAGTTGATATACGGTATATAAAAAAAGGTTTTGCCTGGAATACCCCTTTAATGTTCCTGTGTTGTTTATGGACTCCTCTCCACAGCCCAGAGTTACACAACGTATCCACAACACAAATGCATTTACATAGGTCGGCAACCATCTACCTTTGGCTAAATCGGCTGGGGTAAAAAGGTTTCTTTTGTTACCAGTTCCTCTTTATTTATCATCCATTAGGCAGGAAATAGGTCTGCGAGTTATATTGGCTTTTTGTTTCTTAATACCTGGATATACTCTTATTTATCATGTAAGGCTTCAAAAGGTTCTTTTTACGGATTTAATGGCCTTTAAAAATCTGTTCTACACTTAGATCATGTTCAGCAATAGCTTCAGACTTTCAAAGCCTTTCATCATTTCAACCAGGAGACATCATACACCAGGTGGGCAGACGCTTGTGTACACTGAGTATCGGCAGTATAAATCAGTGTTTCCCAACCAGGGTGCCTCCAGCTGTTGCAAAACTACAACTCCCAGCATGCCCGGACAGCCGTTGGCTGTCCGGGCACGCTGGGAGTTGTAGTTTTGCAACAGCTGGGGGCACCCTGGTTGGGAAATACTGCTGTAGAGGCTGCCAGAGCCAAAGCCAGCCGTGCTGGGAATTGCAGTTTTGCAACAGCTGGAGGCACCCTGGTTGGGAAACACTGGTATGAATGGTAGGTGAAAACCTCCTTCCAAAACCATGAGCATTATCCTTCCAAAACCATGAGCATTATCCTTCCAAAACCATGAGCATTATAGGGGTATTTCCATCTTAAAAGCCCCCCCCTCCCCCCTCTCTAGGTACAGGATAAAACAGTGTTTCCCAAACAGGGTGCCTCCAGCTGTTGCAAACTACAACTGCCTAATAGGCTCTGGCATGCTGGGAGTTGTAGTTTTGTAACAGCTAGAGGCACCCCGATTGCGAAACACTGGGATTAAAAGGATAACCGGCTGATCGGAGGAGGTCTGACTGCTGGGACCCCCCACAGATCATGAGAGCAGAGAAAAATTGGCCCCTGTCCCCCAAAAAATTGGGCGCAATGAGAAGATCCTATAAACATGGCTTTTCCCTCACTTACTACCATTTAAATAGATTTTGGAGAAGCTTTCATATATTATGAGTAGAGATGAGCGAACTTACAGTAAATTCGATTCGTCACGAACTTCTCGGCTCGGCAGTTGATGACTTTTCCTGCATAAATGAGTTCAGCTTTCAGGTGCTCCCGTGGGCTGGAAAAGGTGGATACAGTCCTAGGAGACTCTTTCCTAGGACTGTATCCACCTTTTCCAGCCCACGGGAGCACCTGAAAGCTGAACTAATTTATGCAGGATAAGTCATCAACTGCCGAGCTGAGAAGTTCGTGACGAATCGAATTTACTGTAAGTTCGCTCATCTCTAATTATGAGGATGGACAGGGTGGAGGAGTCTCTTTACAAGGAACAAACACAATAATAATACATTATTATTGTTAATTATTATTAAATTATGATTAATAATTTTTTATATGTTTTATTGTTTTATAATTATTAATTATTTTTTTTATTTTTTATTTTTTTTATATTATTATTTTTTATTTTTATCATCATTATTGTTTTTTTATCATCATTATTATTTTTTATTATTACTTTTTTATCATCATTATTAATTATTATTATCATTAATATAATAATAATTATTATTTATATTGCGCCAAAAGTTTCCGCAGCACTTTAGAGAATCCAATACTTCTTTAAGGGCGCATTCACACTACGCAATTCCAAGCAGGCAGGCAGACGATCTGTGCCGAGCAGATGCCAACTGATTTAGTTGGCACGCTATTACCACTCGGACACGCGTCATCACCATTGACGGCAATGCATAACAACTGAGTGGATTCCACCGGAAGAATGGACATGTTCCTACTTTCAGCTGAGTCTGAAAGTTGAATTTCCACTGCGGAAATTCAGTGTTTGCTGAATTTTACTGGGAAAAAACATGGGAGGCTGCTGCACCGGAATTTCTAAGGGGAAATTCCGTAGTATGAACGCACCCTGAGAGGCGGGAGAAGGTTTATTAACATTTTACCAACCACGTGATTAAAGAGCGTTTTCAGTGGACACTGGGGAACCAAGAGCAATGGGCACCCAGATTTTACAGGGGGGGGGGGGGGTCTAATGTTCCTGTAGCTTATATGAGATGGTAGTGCCAAATAAGCGTGCATGCACCCTAAGAGTGTTTTCTTACACGAATACCAATATACCAGCCAACAAAACCAGAACGTGAAGAGCTTGAACCCCTATTATATCCAAAGTAATAAGGATACGTTAGACACGTGTGGATTAAAGCAGAAGGTTTAACATAAAACTAAATAGTCTGCAAAGGGAAGTGAGGGACTTGGGATAAGTTAAAAGCAAATGCCCCAGTCTGAGGGTGTGTAAAGAGACGTGGTACTACAGAGGGGAGATGAAACGTCCTTTTCATGTCGGCAGAGAGGACACAGGACTAGGCTTGTGCAGCTTTTCAGAAGTTTTACGATAATGGGTCAAAAGTGCTTGTGTAGCATTAGAAAATGTCAGACACAAAAGAAGAGATGTCTCTAAGAAAGTGTTTCCCAACCAGGGTGCCTCCAGCTGTTGCAAAACTACAACTCCCAGCATGCCCGGACAGCCTAATAAAGAGGCCCTTCCTTCTACTAACAAACATGGATTTTCCCTCACTTCCTACCATTTAAATAGATTTTGGAGAAGCTTTCATATATTATGAGTAGAGATGAGCGAACTTACAGTAAATTCGATTCGTCACGAACTTCTCGGCTCAGCAGTTGATGGCTTATCCTGCATAAATTAGTTCAGCTTTCCGGTGCTCCTGTGGGCTGGAAAAGGTGGATACAGTCCTAGGAGACTCTTTCCTAGGACTGTACCCATCTTTTCCAGCCCATCGGAGCACCGGAAAGCTGAACTAATTTATGCAGGATAATTCATCAACTGCCGAGCCGAGAAGTTCGTGACGAATCGAATTTACTGTAAGTTCGCTCATCTCTAACTATGGGCATTGAATCTATAGATTTGGCAGGAAGTCCCATAGATTTGCATAGAAATATATGCAAAATTTGCAGATTAAGCCCCCACAATCTCGCGCAAGCCTTGGCCTCAGGCAGCGTGGTGAAAACTTACAGCATACCAATCACCACCAATCGCCAACAAAACACATGGATGTTACTTTCTGTTCATGTCATTTTAATCTGTTTTCAGTCCAGTTCTGGCCAGATAACCACGCCATTAACCTGTTCACATCACCTGCATTTCTCTTCCCAGCAGGGGGCATGTCTTTAATCAAGCACAGAGAAATGCTGTGTCAGATTTAAAGTGGTACTCCGACGCAAAACATCTTATCTATCAAAAAGGATAGGGGATAAGATGTTAGATCGGGGGGGGGGGGGTCCGTTGATTTAGGCATAAATCTCTAGATAGGAACAAATTGTTTGAGGAAAAAGAACATAAAAATAATAATAAAGACACATTTGATCAAATTAAAACTAGTGCTCCCCTTTAATGCACAATATGTACAGATAGAAGCTGTTAATAAATATTGGGAAATTATCTCAGAAGACAAGGTCCTGGCAGAAATACACACGAGTACCCAATCTTAGTATACAGGTGGCCCCAACTATTAAACACATAAAAAAAATTAAAAAAAATGAGAATACTACTACTTGGCTCAAATTGAAAGGGTTCCATAGATGTGGCACCTGTAAGGGCTGCAAACTGACCACATTCTCCAAGGCTGCATTCACACTATGAAAAGTACCCGTTATATACCGTATATACTCGAGTATAAGCAGAGTTTTTCAGCACGATTTTTCGTGCTGAAAACACCCCCCTCGGCTTATACTCGAGTGAACTCTCCGCCCTCAGTTGTCTTCAACCTGCGGACCTCCAGATGTTTCAAAACTACAACGCCCAGTATGCCCGGACAGCCATCGGCAGTCCGGGCATGCTGGGAGTTTCAGTTTTGAAACATCTGGAAGTCCGCAGGTTGAAGACCACTGCCCTGGCCTTCGTCATCATCCAGCCCCCATCCCCCCTTTAGTTTTGTACTCACCTCCGCTCGGCGGGACGTTCGGGTGAGCTGGTCCGGGCCATCTGTGTTGCAGGGACCGTCCAGTGGGGAGGGATAGTCATTCCGGCCTGTCCATCTTCACCTGGGGGGGGGCCCTCTTCTCCGCGCTTCGGGCCCGGCCCCGGAATAATGACGTTGCCTTGACGATGACGCACAGGGACGTTGCATCCCTGTGCGTCGTCTTCAAGGCAACGTCATTATTCCGGATGATGACAGGGTAATGATGAAGGGGGGGGATGATGACAGGGTAATGATGAGGGGGGGGGGGATGATGACAGGGTAATGATGAAGGGGGGGATGATGACAGGGTAATGATGAGGGGGGGGGATGATGACAGGGTAATGATGAAGGGGGGGGGGATGATGACAGGGTGATTATGATGAGGGTGTTAATGACGGGGGTATGGATGATGACAGGGGGTATGATGTATTTCCCACCCTAGGCTTATAGTTGAGTCAATAACTTTTCCTGGGTTTTTGGGGTGAAATTAGGGGCCTCGGCTTATATATGGGTCGGCTTATACTCGAGTATATACGGTAACACCCTTTATAAACTAGCAGGCGATCGCGGGGTTAAACTGCCATTAGAAAATCCCATTATAGTCTATGGGATTTTTCTAATAGCTGTTTTAACCCATTTTCGCCTGTTATGAATAACGGGCGATTGAACGGAAGAAAGTGTGAATGCACTAACTTATGAATAACGGGTTAAAACAGCTATTAGAAAAATCCCATAGACTATAATGGGATTTTCTAACGTATGTTAGGGATTTTCTAATGGCGGTAAAATGACCTCCAGCAGGCCACAAATGTGCATGTGTCCACTCAAATGGTGGGGGTTGTGCTTACAGCCCAACACCGTGTAGGACATTTGGCATTTGCCAGAGACCATCCGCCACCTCATCAGGAGCATGCCCAGCCGCTGTAGGGAGGTCATACGGGCATGTGGAGGCCACACACACTACTGAGCCTCATTGTGACTTGTTTTAAGGACATTACATAAAGTTGGATCAGCCTGTAGTGGGGTTTTCCACTTTGATTTTGAGTGTGACTCCATATCCAGACCTCCATGGGTTGATAAATTTGATTTCCATTGATAATTTTTGTGTGATTTTGTTGTCAGCGCATTCAACTATGTAAAGACGAAAGTATTTCATACGATTAGTTCATTCATTCAGATCTAGGATGTGTTATCTTAGTGTTCCCTTTATTTTTTTAGCAGTGTACTTAGCTAATTAAGAATATATTGCAATATCATAATTTATAGGAATCCTATTAATGTTATTTGTGACCTAGAGGCGCTATTCCACTACATTTTTATAATTTTATTATAATGCCTTCACTACCAGATAACTCTGATTAGTACTACAAAGCAGCTTGGTAAAACATTTATTAATTCATGAACAGGACTATAATTAGATTTTTTGTTTTTTTTACTTGGTCTGCATACAGTGCGAGTGCCATTAAAGGGGTATTCCGGGGATCTAAACCCATAGCCCATCCTTTCCCTATCAACCTATTAAATTGTCTAAATATCATTCATTAGCTATATAGAGCAGTTTCCGATCTTTGGTGGTCACTTATATGCATGAAGTGAGGGAATGACATCATCCAGCCATCCACTCTGTCTCTGTCCAAATTCCTCTCTGAAAGTAGCCCCTCGGAAAATCCCCATAGCAAACATATGCTGCTCTGGACAGTTCCATAAATGGACAGAGATGTCAGCAGAGAGCACTGTGGTCATGATGTCAGCAGAGAGCATTGTGTTCCAAAAAGAAAATAATTTCCTCTGTAGTATTCAGCAGCTAATAAATCCTGGTAGGATTAAGATTTTTTTAATAGAAGTAATTTACAAGTCTGTTTAACTTTCTGCCAACAGTTGATTTAAAAAAAAAAAAATAAAAAAAAATATTATATATATATATATATATATATATATATATATATATATATATATATATATAAAATTTCCACCGGAGTACCTCTTTAAGAAAAGCTGTTTATCCGCACTATAAAGGTACTATAAAGGGACTGTTTGTGTGGCATGTCACCAATGTCTAGAGCCTACATTTTACCCTTGCATTCTCCTAAGGAACGTGGGTGGGTGCAGTCGATGAATAAAGAAAAAAAAATAAAACAGCAATAATACAAAAGAGCAGAACATTCCATAAAGTGCACGTCACTCATACAAAAGACAAAAATCAACATAGATCTACACAAAATAATCAAACTTTGGTAGAAACTGTCATGAAATACCAAACACCACAAGTCTCTGACAGCAACAATGTAGCCAGTATTTACAGGAATATTAACTTAATCTGGTATTGTGCTTCCTGTTATCTCAAAAGGGAAAAAAATCATTATAGCAATTTTACATGATACATTTAAGACTCACTCCCAGTACAAGTGCAGGGCGACAACTTAGCTACATTTTGGCTTTACTTTTGGTGTATACGCTGTGAAAAATGCCTGAAGTGTTCGCCAAATGTAGAGCTCAGATATGTGCAACTGTATACCAGACATGTGCAACTGTATACCAGACATGTGCAACTGTATACCAGACATGTGCAACTGTATACCAGACATGTGCAACTGTATACCAGACATGTGCAACTGTATACCAGACATGTGCAACTGTATACCAGACACGTGCAACTGTATACCAGACACGTGCAACTGTATACCAGACACGTGCAACTGTATACCAGACACGTGCAACTGTATACCAGACACGTGCAACTGTATACCAGACACGTGCAACTGTATACCAGACACGTGCAACTGTATACCAGACACGTGCAACTGTATACCAGACACGTGCAACTGTATACCAGACACGTGCAACTGTATACCAGACACGTGCAACTGTATACCAGACACGTGCAACTGTATACCAGACACGTGCAACTGTATACCAGACACGTGCAACTGTATACCAGACACGTGCAACTGTATACCAGACACGTGCAACTGTATACCAGACACGTGCAACTGTATACCAGACACGTGCAACTGTATACCAGACACGTGCAACTGTATACCAGTTCCGTGTCACTCCACTACCCCTTCCCACTATTTTTTTTCCCCTGTAGATTAGCAATGTAAAGAAAGTGGAGTAACACATGACTGCAGGATCGGACAGCACACAGGACATATTTGTAGCTGCTTTCCCTGAAAACATATACCGTATATACTCGAGTATAAGCAGAGTTTTTCAGCACGATTTTTCGTGCTGATAACACCCCCCTCGGCTTATACTCGAGTGAACTCTCCGCCCTCAGTGGTCTTCAACCTTCGAACCTCCAGATATTTCAAAACTACAACTCCCAGCAAGCCCGGGCAGCCATCGGCTGTCCGGGCTTGCTGGGAGTTGTAGTTTTGAAACCTCTGGAGGTCCGCAGGTTGAAGACCACTGCGGCCTTCGACATCATCCAGCCCCCCCCCCCCCCTCTCATCCCCTTTAGTTCTGTTCTCACCTCCGCTCGGCGGGACGTTAGGGTGAGCTGGTCCGGTGCTGCAGGACTGTCCTGTGGGGAGGTCGTCCGGTGGGATAGTGGTTCCGGGCTGCCATCTTCATCGGGGGGCCTCTTCTCTGCGCTTCGGGCCCAGCCCCGGAATAGTCACGTTGCCTTGACGACGACGCACAGGGACGTTCATTAGCAACGTCCCTCTGCGTCGTCGTCAAGGCAACGCCTCTATTCCGGGCTTGAAGCGCGGTGAAGATGGCAGCCCGGAAACACTATCCCACCGGACGACCTCCCCACAGGACAGTCCTGCAGCGGAGCGGAGGTGAGAACAGAACTAAAGGGGGTGAGAGGGGGGGCTGGATGATGTCGAATGCCGCAGTGGTCTTCAACCTGCGGACCTCCAGAGGTTTCAAAACTACAACTCCCAGCAAGCCCGGACAGCCGATGGCTGCCCGGGCTTGCTGGGAGTTGTAGTTATGAAACATCTTGAGGTTCGCAGGTTGAAGACCACTGTATCAGACATTGACAAGCGGTGATGATGAAGGGGGGGGGGGGCTGATGACATGTGGTGATGATAACAAGGGGATGATGAAGGAGGGGTGTGGGATGATGACAAGGGGATGATGAAGGGGGTGTGTGGGATGAGGACAAGGGGATGATGACAGGCGGTGATGATGAAGGGGGAATGATGACGGGGGTCTGGATGATGACAGGGGGGGATGATGTATTTCCCACCCTAGGCTTATACTCGAGTCAATAACTATTCCTGGGATTTTGGGGTGAAATTAGGGGCCTCGGCTTATATTCGGGTCGGCTTATACGATAGGTTAGCATAGGAGCTGCAGGCACCAAACAGTAAGATTATTTGCAAAGATGATTCTTTTTATTTTATATGCACCTTATTCCTAGAAAAATACTTCCACTCCTATCAGACTAAAGGGCACTGTGCACTTTTGTAAGTACAATCATGGCAAAATATTGTCAAAGGGCCGCATACATACATACATACATACCAGACAAAATCCTAGAAATTAAAGCTTCCTTATAAATACCTGAATCTCAAAGACATTTATATCTGGTCCATAGAGTTTCATTTTCTCTGGAAAGTACTGCTGAGGATTATAGTATGGAATGTGACGGTAGAAAACCAACCTGTCAAAATAACAGAAAATTTTAGATCCATAATGTGTTAAAGGGGTTATCCAGGAAAAAAATGTTTTTATATAATCAACTGGCTCCAGAAAGAAACAGATTTGTAAATTACTTCTATTAAAAAAATCTTAATCCTTTCAGTACTTATGAGCTTCTGAAGTTAAGGTTGTTCTTTTCTGTCTAAGTGCTCTCTGATGACACGTGTCTCGGGAACCGCCCAGTTTAGAAGAGGTTTGCTATGGGGATTTTCTTCTAAACTGGGCGGTTCCCGAGACGGGTGTCCTCAGAGAGCACTTAGACAGAAAAGAACAACTCAACTTCAGAAGCTCATAAGCACTGAAAGAATTAAGATTTTTTAATAGAAGTAATTTACAAATCTGTTTAACTTTCGGGAGCCAGTAGATTTATTTAAAAAAAAAGTTTTTTCCTGGATAACCCCTTTAATTCTGTCTGTAATACAGAATCCTGAATGACTGTACACATAAGGTGCAATGGCTCTTATCTTCATATATTAATTCCACTATGATGTAGATAAGCTGATTATATGGTTTATATCCACAGCCAACTGATTTGAGTCACAAAAAATTTGGGATTTAAATTTCTTTTTGCTCTAAAAACCAAAAATTGCATATTCTATTTGCAGCTGGTGAGTAAAAAGAGGAGTAGACGGGTCCTCATTTATCCATTAAAATGTGCCTGTCATTAGCAAAAAACATTTTATTTTTTATTATTTATTTTATTATTTATTTTTATTATCTTATAGCAACCAATCAGATTGCCCCTTTCATTTTTGGAAAAGGCCTCTGAAAAATGAAAGAAGCGATCTGATTGGTTGCTATCGGCAACTGGACAACTTTTCCTATCCACAAGTTTTGATAACTCTCCTCATATACCGTATGTACCTTTGTATTATACATTGGTTACATTTTTTTATATATATATATATATATATATATATATATATATATATATATATATATATATATTTGTCCTGACAGCTATTTCCTGTGTGTCTCCGTGAGGAACAGAAAAATGCCAGTTTTCAACAGGAACATCCTTTAAAGGGGTACTCCAGCCCTAAGACATCTTATCCCCTATCCAAAGGGGGGACCCCCGCAATCTTGCATTTGGCACCACCCTCTTTGCGCTGCACTGCCAGCTCACAAACTGCCAGGTGCCGACCAGGGGGCCGGAGTATCGTGACGTCACGACTCCGCCCCCGTGCGACGTCATGACTCCGGCCCCGTGTGACATCACGCCCCGCCCCCGCTATGCGGGGGCGGGGTGTGACGTCACACAGGGGCGGAGTCGCGACATCCCGATACTCCGGCCCCGTGGTCGCCACCCAGCAGTTTGTGAGCTGGCAGCGTGGCGTGCAGCTCAAAAGAGGTGGGTGCCAAATGCAGGATTGCAGGGGTCCCCAGCGGCGGGACCCCCGCAGTCAGACAACTTATCCCCTTATCCTTTGGACAGGGGATAAGATGTCTTAGGGCCGGAGTACCCCTTTAAATGCCCTTCTACAAAGTCTACACAGTTGCCTGTCTACTCACGCCTCCAGGTTGGATAAGAAAATATCTATTAAGTTAGTGAGTTTTGGGCACTTGTAGTTTTGGGCACTTGTAGAAAGCTTATGGGGTGCTGATCACATATCTTTTCACAGTATGGCTATCCTCTCTGCTCTTACCTACCGTAGGCACAGGCGGTGGGAGCGCCGCATACAGCATCCTAGGCCTGCGTACTGAACACATTAAAGGCGCGGAAACAAAAGAGTAGAAAGGAGACGTACAGAACTGAGGATTGGAAAAACGGCAGCTCCAGCACCGCACAGAACCTCAAGAAAGAGAACAACTGCACCCAGGAATATTATCACCATTAGGAAAGCAGGGAACAAGTTTGTTTTCAGTCCAGTAGAATCAAAAAACACTATTAGAATTTGCAAAACAACTTTAACCATTCATCTGAAATATTAAAGGGGTACTCCGGTGGAAAAACTTTTTTTTATTTTTTTTTAAATCAACTGGTGCCATAAAGTTAAACAGATTTGTAAATTACTTCTTTTAAAAAATAAAAAAAAATCTTAATCCTTCCAGTACTTATTAGCTGCTGAATACTAAAGAGAAATTATTTTCTTTTTGGAACACCGAGCTCTCTGCTGACATCACGAGCACAGTGCTCTCTGCTTGACATTTCTGTCCATAGCAGCATATGTTTGTTATGGGGAATTTCTCCTACTCTGGACAGTTCTTAAAATGGACAGAGATGTCAGCAGAGAGCACTGTGCTCGTGATGTCAGCAGAGAGCTCTGCGTCCCAAAAAGAAAAGAATTTCCTCTGTAGTATTCAGCAGCTAATACTAACTGGATGGATTAAGATTTTTTTTTTAGAAGTAATTTACTAAATCTGTTTAACTTTCTGGCACCAGTTGATTAAAAAAAAAAAAGTTTTCCGCCGGAGTACCCCTTTAAGAAAAGAGGTGGAGCATGTGCAGAGCCAAGTTTGTCAGTATCAGCTCGGGGCATACACTTTAGAAACAGTGAAAAAGTTAGGCTGGGTTCACATATGTCTGGTTCCGTAAATCCAGCCTAAACTCACTGCATCTAATGATAAACGTGCATCAGATGTCATCACTTGTTTAGGGCCCGGTGTACATTAATTTTGCAGATGCCGGATGAATATGAACTGTCCCTTTTTAAATGAATGGGATCAGTTCTATAATCAGTTCCTCTTCGGTGCTTTTTGTACAGTTGGTGGAAAACAACGCTGGACAATGGACATATGTGAAGGAGCCTTACTACTCCAGTTATTCAGTAAATATTTCCATCTGCCTGTTGCATAGAATCACTGGAAATACAGAGACCTAATGATGTCACATATGTTGGGTAACGCACCAATAATATATTTTCAAGCTTTATATAAAATAAGAATATAGTTACATGAAATCTGTTTTGCCTCTTACCTTAGTAAGTCAGACAGTGTGATTGATGCCCTAACCCATAGTAATGAGAGGTAACAGAATGCCAGGGTCATTGGCATAGACAATCTAATCTTCAAGGATTTTGTCTTTAAATATGAACCTCCATCTATAGACCCTGACTGGACTGAAGAAATTGCACTTTCTGCACCTGAACAACAAATAAAATGCAAATCAGTTACAGTGGTGATATCTGGGACGGTAAAAACCTACAAAATATGGATACACTGAATGTAAAAGGCATATCGAATTTTGTTCATTAGCAACTTAAAAAAAGGTTACGATGTTACAACAGCAGGAAACACTTACCTCTTTAGAAAATGGCCTATCTAGTCCCTTCTTCCATTTGGCTTCTGAAAGGACTGGATGATCACAATATTTGCCATTCCCGCTGCTTTAAAGGGGTACTCCGCCCCTAGACATCTTATCCCCTATCCAAAGGATAGGGAATAAGATGTCAGATCGCCGGGGTCCCGCTGCTGGGGACCCCGGGGATCACTGCTGCAGCACCCCGCTATCATTACTGCACAGAGCGAGATCACTCTGCACGTAATGACGGGCAATACAGGGGCCGGAGCATCGTTACGTCACGGCTCCGCCCCTCGTGACGTCACGGCCCGCCCCCGTCAATACAAGTCTATGGGAAGGGAGCGTGGCGGTCGTCATGCCCCCTGCCATAGACTTGCATTAAGGGAACGGGCCGTGATGTCATGAGGGGCGGAGCCATGGAGCCTGTATCGCCAGTCATTACGCACAGAGCGGACTCGCTCTGTGCAGTAATGATGGCGGGGTGCCGCAGCGGCGATCCCCGGGGTCCCCAGCAGCGGGACCGTGGCGATCTAACATCTTATCCCCTATCCTTTGGATAGGGGATAAGATGCCAGGGGCGGAGTACCCCTTTAAGTTGTTTTACTGCCCTTTTTTTGTGGCAAATCTACAATTCTGCAGCAATTCTGTATTTTTTTTTAAGTTTTTGCAACCAAGAGTATGTTAAAGGGTACTCCGGTGGAAAACTTTTTTTTTTTTTTTTAATCAACTGGTACCAGAAAGTTAAACAGATTTGTAAATCACTTCTATTAAAAAATCCTAATCCTTACAGTACTTTATAGGGGCTGTATACTAAAGAGAAATACAAAAAGAAATGCATTCCCTGTGATGTCCTGACCACAGTGCTCTCTGCTGACCTCTGCTGTCCATTTTCGGAACTGTCCAGAGCAGCATATGTTTGCTATGGGGATTTTCTTCTTCTCTGGACAGTTCCTAAAATGGACAGCAGAGGTCAGCAGAGAGCACTGTGGTCAGGACATCACAGGAAATGCACTTCTTTTTTGGATTTCTCTTTAGTATACAGCCCCGAAAAAGTACTGGAAGATTAAGATATTTTAATAGAAATTATTTACAAATCTGTTTAACTTTCTGGCACCAGTTGATTTATAAAAAAAAAAAAAGTTTTCCACGGGAGTACCCCTTTAACCCCTTAAGGACTCAGCCCATTTTGGCCTTAAGGACTCAGACAATTTAATTTTTAAGTTTTCATTTTTTCCTCCTCGCCTTCTAAAAATCATAACTCTTTTATATTTTCATCCACAGACTAGTATGAGGGTTTTGTTTTCACGCCGTACAATTTATGGTAAAAATGACATGTGATCTTTATTCTGAGGGTCAATGCGATTAAAATGATACCCATTATTACATACTTTTATATTATTGTTGCGCTTAAAAAAAATCACAAACTTTTTAACCAAATTAGTACGTTTATAATCCCTTTATTTTGATGACCTCTAACTTTATTATTTTTCCGTATAAGTGGCGGTATGGGGGCTCATTTTTTGCGCCATGATCTGTACTTTTTTTTTAATACCACATTTGCATATAAAAAACTTTTAATACATTTTTTATAATTTTTTTTTTAATAAAATGTATTTAAACAGTAGGAATTTTGGACTTTTTTTTTTTTTCGTTCACGCCGTTCACCGTACGGGATCATTAACATTTTATTTTAATAGTTCGGACATTTACGCACGCGGCGATACCAAATATGTCTATAAAAAATGTTTTTTTACGCTTTTTGGGGGTAAAATAGGAAAAAACGGACGTTTTACTTTTTTTATTGGGGGAGGGGATTTTTCACTTTTTTTTTACTTTTACTTTTACATTTTTTTTTTTACACTTGAATAGTCCCCATAGGGGACTATTCATAGCAATACCATGATTGCTAATACTGATCTGTTCTATGTATAGGACATAGAACAGATCAGTATTATCGGTCATCTCCTGCTCTGGTCTGCTCGATCTCAGACCAGAGCAGGAGATGCCGGGAGCCGCACGGAGGAAGGAGAGGGGACCTCCGTGCGGCGTTATGAATGATCGGATCCCCGCAGCAGCGCTGCGGGCGATCCGATCGTTCATTTAAATCGCGAACTGCCGCAGATGCCGGGATCTGTATTGGTCTCGGCACCTGAAGGGTTAATGGCGGAGGCCCGCGAGATCGCGGGCGTCGGCCATTGCCGGCGGGTCCCTGGCTGCGATCAGCAGCCGGGATCAGCCGCGCATGACACGGGCATCGCTCCGATGCCCGCGGTTATGCTTAGGACGTAAATGTACGTCCTGGTGCGTTAAGTACCACCTCACCAGGACGTACATTTACGTCCTGCGTCCTTAAGGGATTAAAGGGGTACTCCGGTGGAAAACTTTTTATTTTTTATTTTTTAAATCAACTGGTGCCAGAAAGTTAAACAGATTTGTAAATTATGTACAAAAAAAGAAGAAGGTTGCAGCAGCACTCTTGGTCAAAAAATGGAGGCTCTTAGCGCACTTTTTGATCAAAATGTGTCCCCCCATCCACCACACCGTGGGTGTATGCTGCTGTTTATAAGAGGTGTTACACTATGGTAATAAAAAAAAAAGTCGGCTCCTCCCAGCAGGATATACCCGCCTTCAGACCCTGAGGTAATCAGTTTTAGCTTAGTGTCTAAAGGAGGTGGACATGGTCTGGATTTCTCCAGACCAGGTCTTATGTTTTATTATTTTCCTAGTTAGGGAATGTGTTAGTTTTTTATTCCGTTTTCTTTCATGTTTTCAGGTGGGGACTCAGGAACTGCGGCTCACTGTTTCCCCATTGTGAGTAAGGGGGCACAGACATTGCGTATATGCGCTGTTAACCCCCTCTCGCCAACGGTCAGCGCCTGGGTTTGTACCTCATGGGTCCGGGTCACCCTATCTCCTTGATCGCCTCGCTCGCACATAGTAGCCCGGCATGATGCAGGTGATAAAAGCTGACTGAAGACTTCATAGGAAGACTTCATGAGGTAAGTTCTTCTGACTGAGGTGAGTATATTTCCCTTTCCCCTTAGGTGCAGATTTGCAACAGCCGGAGACCCTCAGTTTTTGGCCCACTTTTCTCATGGGTCTAATGGGGCTGGCCTGGACAGGGGGTCCTTTATTACTGGGGGGAGCAGTGGCAGTTTGGATGGGGCACAACTCTCTTCACTTTATTCATATATACTGTGTGTGTGTGTGTGTGTGTGTGTGTGTGTGTGTGTGTGTGTGTAACGTCTGTGTGTTTTTACATTGAAGCAGCTGACATCAGCGGCGTTCTCTATGCGGGCGCTCTGAGCGCCGGTTTACTTTCACTTCGGCAGCGGCTGCTGCCGGCGGTGTCTAGTCCGCTCAGTTCCCCGCAAGCGCACATGCATTCGCATGTGCACTCTGGGCAAGGAGCGGGCGCCATTACAGACTTCTTGTTAATGCTTCGGCGGCCCGGTGCGCTTTAGCTCCGCCCACCCAGGGCCGCCAAGGCTTCTCTGGGCGCAAACTGTACACCATTCAGCGATGTGCGCACGATTGGTGGCAGGGGCCAATCAGCGGTGCCCCCTGCTCCTTACACGCCCCTCAATTGATATTGGCCGGCATTTCTCCTCTCTGACAGCCTGGAGACCACCACGGGTTCGAGTCTCGGGGGGGGGGACAGAGTGTTACAGTGTTGTGGTTTAATTTTTTTAAATAGGCCCATTGTGGTCTATGGGGATCTCAAGGCATGTGTAACAGTAAGATAAGCAGACTGTATCAGCAGTGAAATGGAACACAGTCTTGGATGAGAGAGGCCCAGAACGGCCTCCCTCTAAACAGTTAACTGGAGTGTTAGCCATTCCTTTACTCTGTCAATACTGTAACTTTAAACTGTCTGGTTCTGCTGAACCACTTGTTCTGCCTGCTCCACTGCTCCCCCAGACCCCCCTGCTACTCTACCCCGGTTGTTCTTCTCGACCCGGTGGGTTCGGCCGCACCTCCAGCATGGTTTTCCTCCCTCTCCCAGTCTATATCCGACTTGGCTCAGGTCTCCCGTTATGTGGTGACTGTCTTGGAGAGGCCCTCCCTACACTGGCCCTCCGGAGGGTCCAACTCTCCCCCTATTCTGACGCTCTCGCAGCATCATAGGGGTGCGTCATCTGACTCATCCCCCGAGTCTTCTGGCAGGCACGGGTGCTCCCCTCACAGGCATCGGCCCGTTACTCTGACCTGTAGCAAGCGTCGCTCCTCTAAAGAATGCTCCCAGGGTCACCGCTCTGGCTCTCCAGACCCGCGTACCAGGTCAGTCTCCCTCTCTCTTCCAGGGCCGCCTCACACGTTCCCATTAACCTGGAGAACTTGTGGAAGAAGTTTCTGATTCGGCCTTCGACTCAGAGGACCGCACAGATGTGCCTAATGTGGCGTACTCATTGGTTGCAGCCATAAAAGACACCTTCCAGCTAATGGACCAAGGAAAATTTGGACGTGGCTCCAGAAGTCTCCTTCTCTGTGCCCGACCGGCACTCAAGACTTTCAGTTCTCACGCTGAATTTTACGCCCTGCAGGTATCCGTCTGAAGTCACCCTGACAAGAAGTTTCAGGAAACGAAGAAGGTTCAAGCGCGGTATTCCTTCGCCAAGGACCTCATTGCTTGGTGGACCTCCTCTCCAACCGTGGATCCGCCGGTCCCCGCCTCTCTAAGGCGCCTACTCGGCCGTTGGCTGATGCGGCTGCCTTCAAGAATCCAGCGGACATGAAGGTGGATATTTTGGCAATCTCTGCCCTTGAGGCAGCAGGTTTTTCCTGCTTTTGCTTCTGCCTGGGTGTCAAAGGCCCTTTTTAGTATGGTCTTCCAACTCCGCCAGGGTAGTCTTCAAGATCCCTCCAGAGGATTTATTTAATCGAGCTCTCCGATGCTCTGCAGCCGGAGATTTTTCTGTGTTCCGCTTCCACGTGCAGCCACTGTGCTGCCTTTACCACAAGCTACCTGGTAGCCACCGTCCCTTCATGTGGCTTTAAGCCTGGAATGCGGTTCTTTATTACCTCTGGTAAGACTCACAGAGCCGCTTTCCGTCATAAGTTCTCCTTCCGGTTCTGCGGACCTTTGGTACCAACAAAGAGTACCAACAAAGGGTCCAGCCAGGCGCCTTCATGGGTAGAGAGCTCCTCTTTCCGATCCCATTCCTCCCGGAGGTCGGCTATCCGTTCCGGCCGTTTGGCGGCCCCATCAGGCCCCGTAGGCCTTCCCTCGGCCTGAAGGGTCGCCCCCACCAGCCGACCTCTCTCGGGTGGTTTGTCGCCTCTTACCCTCCGGGATGCCTGGACATGCAACTTCAGGGGAACGTTTTCGAGGTTTATTCCAACCTCTCCGTGGTCTCCAAGAAAGTAGTTTCTGTTCGCCCAGTCTTGGTTCTCGAGAATCTCAGCCAGCATCTTGCGTTCCCATCCCGAATGGAGTCTCTCCGTTCGGTGCTGGCGTCCATGGTTCAAGGGGAGTTTCGTTCTTCGGTGGACATCAAGGATGCCTGCCTCCACTTCTCATTGTTTCCCGGTCATCAGTGGTTCCTCCGCTCTGCAGTTCTGGACGGTCATTTTCTATTGTGGCTATCCATTTCGGTCTGGCCACTTCTCCGCGGACCTTTACCAAAGTCCTGGCGCCTGTGATAGCCTTTTTTACGGACAACAGTTGTTTCCGTGATTCCTTATTTGGACTACCTCCTGATCTGAGCTCCAGCCAGGACCCAGATCCTGGAGAGTCTTAGTCTCAACCTCCAGACCTTGTCTCCCTTCGGTTGGATGGTCATTTGGGACAAGCCCAACCGCTCTCCTGGGGCTCCAGTTCGATGCGGCCTCTGCCAGCTTTCGACTCCGCCAACTCTTTTCAAGAGTCTGATGCCTTCGGCTCCCTGCTCCAGTTTCCATTCGCTTTTGCATGGATGTCCTGGGTCGATTGGTGGCGGCCGTGGAGGCCGTGCCATTTGGCCAGTTTCATCACCGACCTCTTCAACTGGTGATTTTCTTCCGGTATGACAGGTCTTCATTGTCTCTCGGCCACAAGATCGTCCTCTCTCGTCAGTCTTGTTGGTCCCTTCTATGGTGGCTTCGTTTTCCCCCTCATTTTTTTTCAGGGGTGTTCCTTCCTGTCCATCCCTGCCAGTCTGTCAGACTGGGGAGATGTTTTCAGGGACCGCCCGGTCTGGGGTCTTGGCCCCCCCGAGAAACTTTTTCCCCTTCAACATTTTAGGGCCTAGGGCAATTCTTTCTTCACTTGCTTCTTGGGAATTTCCCTCCTGGGCGGAACTCAGGTTTCCGGCCATCTCAGTTATCTTCAGTCTGGCCATCCCTGGGATGTGATCTTCTCGGCCGGTCCTCAGTCTTCCAAGGCACTGGTCCCTACATCCAGGGGTGTTTGCTGTGATCTGCAACCCCTGGAGTGCTCCAGGCGTGGACCTCTGCTGGTCCCGCCACAACCGAAGCGTTCCTCTCTCTTGGTCGAGCCTTGCCCTACTTTGTCTATTTGGTGGTCGGGCTTTGCCCTACCGTATTTGTTTCCTCCCTTTCTTCTCTTTTCGGGGTCTTGAAGTAACTCTCAGTGGGACATTTTCGCCATTCTAGTGGCCCAGCCTGGGCCTGGCAGGCGTGGTACGTCGTCATGGTCAGGCTCCTGAACGACTTAACGCTGCGCCTTCCCTATCGTCCAGACCTCCTATATCAGGTCTCCTGTGCCACCCCTATTACCGTCTCTGCTTTGACGGCGTGGCGGTCGAGACCGCGGTTTTGAGAGCCGCGGTTTCTCTTCCCAAGTCATTCGCACCATGCTCAAGGCTCATAAGTCCTCCTCGGCAAAAATTTACCGCCGTACCTGGCGGTCTTATTTTAGTTGGTGTGAAGCTCAGGTCTTGTGTCCTGTTAACTTTTTCGGTTTCCCATCTTCTCTCTTTCTTGCAGTTGGGATTGGAACTGGGGTTGCCTCTTGGTTCCCTTAAGGGTCAGATTTCGGCCCTTTCTTTCTTTTACAGCGTCCTCTGGCTTCTAATTCTCATGTCCGGACCTTCCTTCAAGGAGTGGCGCATGCTGCCCCTCCTTATCGGTCACCTTCTCCCCCTTGGGACTTGAATCTGGTTCTGGGGGTACTCCAAGGTGAACCTTTTGAAGCCCTTGGGGAAGTGTCCCTGCGCCTCTTTTCTTGGAAAGTGGCATTTCCTTGTTGTTATCTCTTCCATTCGGAGAGTGTCTGAATTGGCAGCTCTCTCCTGCCGTTCTCAGTTTCTGGTGCTTCACCAGGACAAGGTTGGCTTCCGGCTAGATCCTTCCTTTTTTGCCTAAGGTTGTTTCGGCCTTTCATCTCAATGAGGACATTCGTCCTTTTATCCCGCTCATTCTAGGGAGAATTTACTCCACAAACTGGATGTGGTTTGGGCTGTTAGGTATTACCTCTCTATCTCTTCTTCGTTTCGTCAGTGCAATTCCTTTTTTGTCCTTACGGAAGGTCGTCGTAGGGGACAACCTGCTTCCAAGGCTACCACTTCTCGGTGGATCCGGTTTGCCATTTCGGAAGCCTATCGCTGTAGGGGGAAGATTCCTCCCTTCAGGGTTGTGGCTCATTCTACCCGTTTCTGTTGGGGCATCCTGGGCTCTACAGAACAAGCCTCGGCCTCGCAGATTTGCAAGGCGGCTACTTGGTCGTCTTTGCACACTTTCTCGAGGTTCTACCGGGTTCATACCTTCGCATCGGCTGATGCTAGTCTGGGCCATAGACTGCTGCAGGCGGCAGTGGAACAGCAGTCTGCCTGTCTGATTATCTGCCTACCCTTGGGACGGCTTTGGTACGTCCCACGGTCTGTGTCCCCCAATGGAGCCGATAGAGAAAAGGAGATTTTTTAACACTTACCGTAAAATCTCTTTCTCGAAGGATCCATTGGGGGACACAGCTCCCTCCCTTTTGGGTTTCTCTTTGGTTCTCTGTCCGAGGGTGTGTTCAGTTATATATTTTCATCTGGTTCTCGGACAGTTCGTGTTTTTTCCTTGACCTGTCAGTCCTCTCCTATTGCTCTGGTACTAAAACTGATTACCTCAGGGCCTGGAGGCAGGTATATCCTGCTGGGAGGAGCAGACTTCTCTTGTTGCCATAGAGTCATACCTCCTAGAGACAGCAGCATACACCCACGGTCTGTGTCCCCCAATGGATCCTTCGAGAAAGAGATTTTACGGTAAGTGTTAAAAAATCTCCTTTTAGGTGGCACAGTGTGTGGCAGTATTGTATTCAGGAGGCACGTAGTGTAGTAGTATTGTATTCAACGGACTTAGGTCTTTTTCTAGTTTTATCAACAAATAAGTGACCCTTACTTCTAATGACAGAAGAGAATGACTGAAAACCTCATAACTTACTACTTTTGATTTTAGGGATAAATGCTCTTTACAAGGAGTTGTCCCCCATCTAAAAATTATCTCCTATCCACAGGATAGGGAGTAAGTGCATCATTGTGTGTGTGGGGGTGGGGGGGGCTGATTGCTGGTACAACGTGTGATTTTGAGAACAAGCAATAAAGTCATGGGATGTATCAAAAGAGGCATAGAGGCTTGTGACAGGGTCATAGTTTTGTCTCTGTATAAATCATTCGTCAGACTACATATAAAGTATTGTGTCCAATTTTGGGCACCTGTATATAGGAAGGACATGGCGGAAGGACATGGCTAAACTGGAGAGGGTGCAGAGAAGGGATACCAAAATCATGAATGTTATGGGAGGATTACAGGACCAAGACAGGTTATCAAGCTTGGGGTTATTTAGTTTGGAGAAAAGACGTCTTAGGGGCGATCTGATCACAATGTACAAATATAAGAATAGACAGTACAGAGATCTCTCTAGTGATATTTTATACCTAGGCCGGTAACCATGACAAGGGAGCATCCTCTACGTCTAGAGGAAAGAAGGTTTCACCATCATCACAGACAGAGATTCTTTACTGTAAGAGCAGTGAGACTATGGAACTCTCTGCCATATGATGTCAATGTTTTTTTGAAAAAATATATTATTAGAAGTTACGGATACAAGATTAATGGGGATAGAATGTTGATCCAGGGATTTATTCCTATTCCGATTGCCATACTGGAGTCAGGAAGGACTTTTCCCTCTTTTATGGGGCAAATGAGCATCAGCCTGAATGGGGAGGAGGGGGTTGTCTTCCTCTGGATCAACACAGCAGGGTGAACTTGATGTATATAAACTATGTAACAATCTCCCATCAGAATGGAGTGGTGATCATACATGGGGAGGAAAATCAGTCTTACTGGTGTGACAACCCCTTACTTCAAGTGTTTAAAAGACTCATTTATAGTCTAAATAATCTGGGACCACAGCCTTTATCAGTATGAGAGATAAGTGGGATTATAAAGCAATTAATAATGCCCCCCTTTTAACATATCTGTAAAACAGCCCATGGAGAAGCTGACATATGCCGTACCTGAAGTATCTGCGTGTTCTTCTGAGGAAGCAATACCAGCACTGCTCACAGAAGGTGCTTCCATATCAGACTCCGAAGTGGCCTGTGTGCTACAAAAATCAGACTCGCTGTCTAGTTCTGAGGAGGCCAGGCTACTCTCAACAACCTAAGAGAAAAAGGGATTATTAAGTAGCAATAATGTTATATCTTTATATTCAGGAAGTCAGAGATCAACTCTGTACGTACCACGCGCATTGGTTGCTGACTGATGGGTCTTTTGCAGTATGCCTGTTTGGTCTTTTGAAGGTATCGCCGCCACAGATTACACATAACATTGTCCTGTTGAATACAAATTATACATATATACATACACACACACACGTGGATATAAAATGTCAGGTTCTTGTGATATTAAGAATGAGACAAAGATAAATCATGTCAGAACCTTTTCCACTTTAAATGTGACCTATGACGTGAGCAATTCAATTACAAAACTAACTGAAATCTTTAAAAGTGGGGAAAAAAAACAACACAAAAACCTGGTTGCATAAGTGTGCACACCCTCTTCTAACTGAGAATGTATCTGTGATCAGAATTAACCAATCACATTCCAACTCATGTTAAATAGACGTTATTACACACCAGCCATCATTTATAGTGACTCTGAATAAATCACAAATAAAGTTCAGCTGTTCTAATAGGATATTCCTGATTTTCCACAGCATTAGTGGGATGTCATTGTTGAAGATATTAGTCAGGAGAATGGTACAAAAGAATTAGTAAACCATCGGATATACCATGGTACACAGCTAGGACAGTCATTATTAAGCAAAGAAATATAGCAGAGACATTACCAAGAACTGGACGTTCCTCCAAAATTGATGAAAAGACAAGAATAGAACAGGTCAGGGAGACTTCCAAGAGGCCTACTGCAACATTACAGGAACAGCAGGCATTTCTGGCAAGTACTGGCTGTGTGATACATGTGACAACAATCTCCCGTATTCCTTATATGAATGGGCTATGTGGTAGGGTAGCAAGATGGAAGCCTTTTCTTACAAAAAAAATTTAATAAATAAATAATCCAAGCCCAGTTGAAGTTTGCAAAAACAATAAGTCCACTAAAACGAAAGTGGGAAAATGTGTTGTTATGGTCTGATGAAATCAAGGTGGAACTTTTAGGTCATGATAATTGCAAAAGGTATGATTGGTCAAAAGCAACACTGCACATCACATAAAGAACACCATAACCGCATGGTAGGGGGCAGAGGCATGCTTTAGGGCTGTTTTTCTTTAGCTGGAACCAGGGCCTTAGTCAGGGTGAAGGGAATCATGAATAGCTCCAAATAAAAGGCAATTTTGGCACAAAACAGTCAGGCGTCCATAAGAAAGCTGAAGATGAAGAGCAAGTTCGCCTTTCAGCACAACAAGGACCCAAAGCACACATACAAATCCACAAAAACATGGTTTCATCAGACCAAGGTTAACGTTTTGGAATGGCCCATCCAGAGCCCAGGCCTTTATCCAATTGGACATCTGTGGGGTGATCTGAAGAGGGCTGTGCACAGGGGAGGTCCTCACAATCTGACAGATTTGGAGCGTTTTTGCAAGAAAAAGTGTACAAATATTACCACTTCAAGATGTGCCATGCTAATAGACTCCTACAAAAGTTATTTTTCTTCCCCCCTCAAAGATTTCAGTTTGTTTTGCAATTGAATTGTTCATGATATAGGTCACGTTAAAGGTAGAAAACATTCTGACATGATTTATCTTTGTCTGACAAGAACCTGGGTATAGAGAGTATACAGCTGTGAAATCTGGAAATTACCTTAATGTCAGGACAGATTCCCAAAGCTTCAAGTGCTTCAGCTTGTTTGATAAGGATCAGCTGAAACCCTTCACAGATATACCAGTCCCAGCCCCACTCTACACAAAGGAAGAGAGCGTGTTACCACATATATATGGACATTTATCTTCATCAACATGGTCTACTCCAGTGGTCTTCAACCTGCGGACCCCCAGATGTTGCAAAACTACAACTCCCAGCATGCCGCGGACAGCCGTTGGCTGTCCGGGCATGCTGGGAGTTGTAGTTTTGCAACATCTGGAGGTCCGCAGGTTGGAGACCACTGGTCAACGCATTGTTACATCTTGCTTCATTCCAAAGAAAATGACAGAGACGATCCATTGAAAAATAAATCATATAGCTCCTGTATGGTACATTTACATCCTAAGGCTATGTTGACATCAGCGTTAGGCTAAGTTTCCACTTGTTTTTTTGGGGGGCGTTTTGCCTAAAAAAGCGCCAAAATGGCCCCGTGGCGTTTTTTCTGTGAAAAAACGCTGCGGACAGATGTTAGCTGCAAGTCAAATAGAAAAATTCAAAATACCATATGCGTTTTCCAGTTTGGCTTTTTTTTATCCTTTTGGCGTTTTTAAACTTCTTGGCAGTTTTACAAAATCGCAGCATGTTGAGCCTATGGCATCTTTTTTCCCCCTGAAATTGTGGCTTTTTTTTCCCCAATCTTTTATTTTCAAAAATTTATAACAAACAATGGAAACAAAAATGGAATGGAATAGCATGGAATTAGACTGCACTGGGTCCAAATGCTCCCACTGGTCAATGCCAATGGGCGATCTTGAGATATGTATACAGTCGTACATTATAGGAGCACCACAATCTTACAAACAGGTAAACCAGAACTAACATAAAAAAAGGGGAAAGTAGAAGCAGACAAGAAGAAGAAAGAGGGAAGGAGGAATCAGGCGGTATAAAAAGAAGAACCAAAAAAGGCAGAGAGAGCCTGACCAAGCTGTAGAAGCGAAAGAAGGAGAGCGAGAAGAAGTGGTGAAACATGGGAGGAGAAGGGGGAGAGGAAGAATAGAAGGAGAAAGGAACAGGGAAGAGACAAAGAGAGTAAAAGGGAAAAAGGGAAGAGGAGAAGAGAGAAGGGGAAAGGGGAGGGGGGAGAGGAGAGGTCCGGTCCAGGGGGAAGAGTCAAGACATGCAGGAAAAACTGGAAGAAGAGGGGGGGGGGAGTGGGAATCAACAGCAAGCTGGAGGACACAGGGAAGAGGACAAAGGGGGAGGAGGTAGGGCAAGGGCTTGGTCCTGGAGTTGCGTCTCAGAATATCTCAACCACGGCGACCAAATATTCAGAAATTTATCATGGGTGCCCGTGCTCCAGCTCACCAATTCCTCCATTCTACATGAATCCTAGACTTTTTGTCGCTACTGAGCCACCGTTGGAGGCGACGTCTGTAGCCAGTCTAGAGGTATCAAGGCCTTTGCTACAGAGAGCAGCTGAGCCACTAACGATCTATTGTGAAGGGTACAGTCAGCAGTAGAAAGCCCCAAGAGTACTAGAGTGGGTGTCAGCTTAATTTGTTTCCCAACAATAGTGGAGATAAGCCTGCCAATGTCTTCCCAAAACGGCGCTATGTCCAAATATAACCAGCAGATATCTAAGGAAGTGCCCCTATCGGTTCCACATCTCCAGCAGGCATCGCTGGTAGCTAGACCCCTGTGACACAGTATATCAGGTGTGTATTAGCATCTGGTAAGGAGTTTGTAGTGACCCTCTTGCAGCCTAACATACCTAAAGAAGCCATGAGAATGTCTCAAAACCTCAAATCGTGGCGTATTTCTCCCATAGAAGTCTATAGGAGATAAAAAAAAACATCAAGAAAAACTCCATGTGGGTTTTTATTTTGGCGTTTTTTGCAGGCAGTTTTTATTTTTTTTTGGACTTGTGATCCAAAAAAAGGGATGGAGATACCTTCTTAGTAAAATTTCGTAGGGTACCATAAAAAAAATAAAAATAAAAAGATACAGTAGGGATGGAAAAAAAATTGTATTTAACGAAATGTATATTTTTTATAAATTTTTAAAACATGGAGCAATTTGTGTGAGCGGCAGGGAAATAAAAATGTAGCCAGCAAAATAAAAAATGTAGAAAAGGGCCATTTAAATGTAAAAATAATCTATTGAAATAAAAAAATGTTGTTAAACTTTTTATTAGTGATGTATTTTAATAATGTGTTAAATAAAGTGTGTGTGTTTTTAACTTTTTTCACCTGGGGCGATCTGTCTATTAGAACAGATACTACTACTCCCAGCATGGAACAGTCTGTTCCATGCTGGGGAGTAGTGGTACTACCTAAAAACTGTAAAGAAATAAAGAAAAAAAAAGTTTAAAAAGTTAACACACACACTTTAATAAACACATTATTAAAATACATTACTAATAAAAAAAAAATTACATTATTTATACAAAATATATTATTTTTACATTCAAATGGCCCCTTTCTTCAATTTTATTATTGTCGGCTACATCTTTAATTCCCTGCCCGCCCACATAAATTGGTCCCTGTTTAAAAAATTTAAATTTAGTTATAAAAAAAATATAAATTTCTTTAAATACATTTTTTCCATCCCTACTGCATCCTTTATTTATTTGGGTACCCAGCTAATTTTGAAAAAACACCAAGGGGGCAAAAAATGCAATTTCCACTCAGAGTCAAAAACGCCAGAAGAAAAAAAAAAAAAAACAATTAAAAAAAAAAAAAGAAAGGAAAGGACACCAAACGCAGTCCTATTTTTTTAGCCTTTATTTGGACTACAGTAGAAGCTATAGCTCAAAAATGGCTATTTACACTTGGGACATATTTTGGGCAGTTTGCAGGCCACAGTATATGCAGATATACAGGCGTACTTTAGTGCAGGAGTTCAGAAGTGCTGTATGTGAAAATGAATTGACACAAACCCCTGGGAAGGGCTAAGACACCCAAGGAGCCAGGTCCCCTATTAAAGGGGTACTCTGCTACTCAGCGTTTGGAACAAACTGTTCCGAACGCTGGAGCTGGCGCCGGGAGCTCGTGACGTCATAGCCCCGCCCCCTCAATGCAAGTCTATAGGAGGGGGCGTGACAGCTTAGTAAAAATCACTCCCAAACATTGGCCTTTATGCACATATCCAATCTGAGAAAAAAAACCTGTCTGATTTGCCCATAGCAACTAAACAAAGCTCAACTCATTCATTTCTCTAGTAAAATAAAAGCTTGGCTGTGATTGGTTGCTGCGGACAAAGCTGGGCATGTGGCTTTACTTTTTTTTTCCTAACCGTACACAGTAGATCCCCTTTACACATACATGATCTGCTGTAGATTTCTATGTAAACCAGATCACTAACCATATTTTACACATTAGAATTCAATGCGCAGACAAAATGATCTATAATTTTCAGTATTTTACAAAGTACACTGTTCTGCAGCATCGTAGAGAACACAACAATGTAAAATGTTTCTGCTATACATGTACATGGCCAAGAATTCAGGGATCTCCGCACACAGAATTTCCTAAAACCGTTCCTCCACTAAATCTGATTAGTAACTACATTACAAATGCCAGTCACTTCAGAGGTAAATGGAAACAAGTTTCCTCAATGGTCTATTAGATCATCTATAAGTAAATACAAATAATAAGTCAATGCCATCCCAGCCCCAGTGCTTACCGGCTTTCTTTTTTCTTAATCCTCTTGAAATAGACTGGATTCTTGTATTCAGGATGACAAAGTCATCTTCAATGTCCTTGGTTTTCTGCAAGAATTAAAGCATACAAGTCTATCCAGGTAAATTTCAAGATAAGCATTAGTTCTGGAAGTGTGTGTGTGTGTGTGTGTGTGTGTATATATATATATCTCACACACACACACACACACACACACATACCATATTGTACAGTCATGGCCGTAAATGTTGGCACCCCTGAAAATTTTTCAAGAAAATGAATTATTTCTCACAGAAAAGGATTGCAGTAACACATGTTTTGCTATACACATGTTTTTTCCCTTTGTGTGTATTGGAACTAAACCAAAAAAGGAGGAAAAAAAGCAAATTAAACATAATAATTAAAGGGGTATTACAGGAAAAAACGTTTTATAAATCAACTGGCTCCAGAAAGTTAAATAGATTTGTAAATGACTTCTATTAAAAAATCTTAATCCTTTCAATAATTATCAGCTGCTGAAGTTGAGTTGTTTTCTGTCTGGCAACAGTGCTCTCTGCTGACATCTCTGCTTGTCTCGGGAACTGCACAGAATAGAAGAGGTTTGCTATGGGAATTTGCTTCTAAACTGGGCGGTTCCCGAGACGGGTGTCATCAGAGAGCACTTAAACAGAAAAGAACAACTCAACTTCAGAAGCTCATAAGTACTGAAAGGATGAAGATGTTTTAATTGAAGTAATTTACAAATCTTTTTAACTTTCTGGAGCCAGTTGATATATATAAAAAAGTTTTTTCCTGGATAACCCCTTTAATGGTATGGAGAGGAATGTGCCCCTCACTGGTTCAGATCACAATTCTGCGCTTCAAGGTAGCTGCCTGTCACAGATGCATGGAGGGCAGCAAAGGTATATCCAACGGGTTTATAAGGAATAAAAGCATGAAAGGACAACGCGTTTCGCAAGGAACCCCTTGGCTTGTCAGGTCTGAAGTGTTATGACAAAAGGAGGGATTTAAATATTTTAAAAAGCTTGGGAGTGCTCAAATGGGTGGTGATGTCATGAACAGATCGGGAGACATGCGCATTGTCATATGAAATAAAAAGCAGATAAAAATATGCATTTTCATTTATTTTTAATATGGTAAAATACAATAAAATTAATTGTAAACATCTACAAATAAACATTTGAAGTGATGTTTTTCACAGAGGTTATAGTTGTAAGGATATGCGATGTCACACCAAACTCCAAAAATGGTCTGGACAAAATTATTGCCACCCTTAAATTATTTGGTTACACACACTTAAAATAACTGAAATCAGTCACTTCCTATAACCATCAATAAGCTTCTTACACCTCTCAGCCAGAATGTTGGACCACTCTTCCTTTGCAAACTGCTCCAGGTCTCTCTTATTGGAAGGGCGCCTTTATCCAACAGCAATTTTAAGATCTCTCCACAGGTGTTCAATGGGATTTAGATCTGGACTCATTGCTGTCACTTCAGAACTCTCCAGCGCTTTGTTGCCATCCATTTCTGGGGGCTTGACGTATGCTTGGGAAGACCCAAGATCTCAGACGCAAACCCAGCTTTCTGACACTGGGCTGTACAGTGCGACCCAAAATCCATTGGTAATTCTCAGATTTCATGATGCCTTGTACACATTCAAGACACCCAGTGCCAAAGGCTGCGAAACAACCCCAAAACATCATTCTTTGCAGGCCTCATTCCGTTTTTGGTAAACAGTAGAATGATGTGATTTACCAAAAAGCTCTATCTTGGACTCATCTGTCCACAAGACGTTTTCTCAGAAGGATTTTGGTTACTCAAGTTCATTTTAGCAAAATGTAGTCTTGCTTTTTTATGTCTCTGTGTCAGCAGTGGGGTCCTCCTGGGTCTCCTGCCATAGCGTTTCATTTAATTTAAATGTCGATGGATAGTTTGCGCTGACACTGATGCTCCCTGAGCCTGTAGGACAGCTTGAATATCTTTGGAACTTGTTTGGGGCTGCTTATCCACCATCCGGACTATCCTGCGTTGATACCTTTCTTCAATTTTTCTCTTCTGTCCACGCCCAGGGAGATTACCTACAGTGCCATGGGTTGCAAACTTCTTAATAAAGTTGCGCACTGTGGACAAAGGCAAATCTAGATTTCTGGAGATGGACTTGTAACCTTGAGATTGTTGATATTTTTCCACCATTTTGGTTCTCAAGTCCCCAGACAGTTCTCTTCTTCTCTTTCTGTTGTCCATGCTTAGTGCGGCACACACAGACACATAATGCAAAGACTAAGTGAACTTCTCTCCTTTTTATCTGTTTTCAGGTGTGATTTTTATATTGCCCACACCTGTTACTTGCTCCAGGTGAGTTTAAAGAAGCATCACATGCTTGAAACAATCTTATTTTTTCACAATTTTGAAAGGGTGCCAATAATTTTGTCCAGACCATGTTTGGAGTTTGGTGACATTATGTCCAATTTGCTTTTTTTCCCCCTCCTTTTTTGGTTTAGTTCCAATACACACAAAGGGAATAAACATGTGTATAGCAAAACATGTTACTGCAATCCTTTTCTGTGAGACATACTTCATTTTCTAGAAAAATGTCAGGGGTGCCAACATTTACGGCCATGACTGTATATGGTATTTTTTCAGTACTGTATACCCAAGGTAATTTGCAGTTTGGGAGGTGGGATGCCATTCTGCAATTACATTTAGTAATGATTCAGTCCTATGATTATGGCCTTTATTGTGTTGCCAAGCAAGTTAATGGGAACACGGTGCATAAACGTAACTATGACAAGGCTCCACTGGAAAACATTTTCTTTTAATCAACTGGTGCCAGAAAGTTAAACAGATTTGTAAATTACTTTTATTTAAAAAAAAATCTTAATCCTTCCAGTACTTATCAGCTGCCATTTGATCCACAGGAAGTTCTTTTCTTTTTGGATTTCCTTTTTGTCTGTCCACAGTGCTCTCTGCTGACACCTCTGTCCATGTCAGGGACTGTCCAGAGTAGGAGCAAATCCCCATAGCAAACCTCTCCTGCTCTGGACAGTTCCTGACATAGACAGAGGTGTCAGCAGAGAGCACTGTGGTCAGACAGAAAGGAAATAAAAAAAGAACTTCATGTGGAGCAAATAGCAGCTGATAAGTACTGGAAGGATTAAGATTTTTTTAAATAGAAGTAATTTACAAATCTGTTTAACTTTCTGGCACCAGTTAATTTTAAGAATTTTTTTTCCAGCAGAGTACCCCTTTAAAACACTTTAGATGTCATGTGTACATACCTCTATGACAGTGTGACAGCTTTTGCAGTAGTACTTGCATTCATCACTGATCCCCCAGTTAACTTCTGAACATTGAGGACATGGTTCCTTATAAGAGCTCTAAAACAGAGAGATTTTATAATAGATTATAATTCCATTGCATTACTTAGGATAGAGGAAAGTTCATTATATTCTGTCCTATTAGTAGAGAGACCTGGCAGGGCCACTCATACAGCAGAGACATATGGGGGGGATTTATCAAAACCTGTCCAGAGGAAAAGTTGCTGAGTTGCCAATAGCAACCAATCAGATCGCTTCTTTCATTTTTAAAGAGGCCTGTGCAAAATGAAAGAAGCAATCTGATTGGTTGCTATGGGCAACTTTTCCTCTAGGCAGGTTTTGATAAATCTCCCCAATAGTTTCTACTGACATTTTGCAGAAAAAGAAATGCGGCCTATTGAGTATCCAGGAAAAAACTTAGATGAAAAACTTTTTATTTTTTTTAAATCAACTGGTGGCAGTTAAACAGATTTGTAAATTACTTCTATTAAAAAATCTTAATCCTTCCAGTACTTATTAGCTGCTGAATACTACAGAGGAAATTATTTTCTTTTTGGAACCCAGAGCTCTCTGCTGACATCACAAGCACAGTGCTCTCTGCTGACATCTCTGTCCAGAGTAGGAGAAAATCCCCATAGCAAACATATGCTGCGCTGGACAGTTCCTAAAAAGGACAGAGATGTCAGCAGAGAGCACTGTGCTTGTGATGTCAGCAGAGAGCACTGTGTTCCAAAAGGAAAAGAATTTCCTCTGTAGCATTCAGAAGCTAATAAGTACTATAAGGATTAAGATTTTTTAAAAGAAGTAATTTACAAATCTGTTTAACTTTCTGCCACCAGTTGATTTAAAAAAAAAAAATTTATATATATATATATATATATATATATATATATATATATATATATATATATATATATAAGTTTTCCACCGGAGTACCCCTTTAAACAGATTTGTAAATTACTTCTATTAAAAAGTCTTAATCCTTTCAGTACTTATGAGCTGCTGAAGTTGAGTTCTTTTCTGTCTAAGTGCTCTCAGGTGACACCTGTCTCTGGAACTGTTTAGAGTAGAAGCAAATCCCCATAACAAACCTCTTCTACGCTGTGCAGTTCCCGAGGCAGACAGAGGTGTCAGAAGAGCACTGTTGCCAGACTGAAAAGGAAAACTCAACTTCAGCAGCTAATAATTATTAGAAGGATTAAGATTTTTTTAATAGAAGTAATTTACAAACCTGTGTAACTTTCTGGAGCCAGTTGAAATTTTTCCCTGGAATACCCCTTTAATGATACGTTCACACGGCGGATCCACGGCGTACTTTGCGCTGCGGATCTGCCACTGAAGGACCATTTGTATTCTGCCTTCACATGCGCCTGCAAACACACTGAAACGATATGCGAGTCGCCGCGCATGCGCGGTGTACTCGCACTCATCGCGGCCGCTCCCCCTGCTCAATGAGCTAGGCCAAGAGCTGCCGCGATGTGAGAGCATGCTGGGAGTTGTAGTTTTGCAACAGCTGGAGGCAGCTCGGTTGGGAAACACTGCATTACACCATCAGTCATTCATTTCAATGTAATATTCCATTTCCGCTGTGGTGGTCGTACAGCCCATGGGAACTTTTCCCAGTATAGTTTTTTTTAAGACAATCCCTATACACAAAGAAAAAAAACAAAATGAGCATGTAGAACCGGCCTAGCACAATAAGTTAAAACTTCTTTAACTTTATTAATGATAATATCAGAACTGTAATAGTGTGTAAGTAATATCCACAACCCTGTGCCAAGAGTAACACAATGATTAACTGAGGACACTGATGGGATAACAACACATAACATCAGAACTGCTGTGGCCAAAAGTTTGGTTTCCATGGTTACTGAAGAACAATCGAAAGCGTTTCCGAAGTCTTTACGTTTTTATTGAGAAATCATGTCTATGGAATGGCTCGATATTCACATTGGTGATCTTTTTGTTTTCAAGATTTCTGAAGATAAAGGGGTGATCCGCCCCTAGACATCATATCCCCTATCCAAAGGAAACAGTATAAGAGGTCTGATCGTGGGGGTAGAGCTGCTGGGGACCCCAGAGATCTCTCCTGCTGCACCTCCGTACATCAGCAGCCCGGATCTATGTTTGCTCCGCGGGTAATGACTGGCGATACAGGGGACGGGGTATCGTGATGTCACGGCCCTGTCCACTCAATGCAAGTCCGTGGGAGGGGGCGTGACGGCCGGCACCATACCCCGTCCCCTGTATCGCCCGTCATTAGCCGCGGAGCAAACGTAGATCCGGGCTGCTGATGTACGGAGGTGCAGCAGGAGAGATCTCGGGGATAAGATGTCTAGGGGCGGAGTACCCCTTTAACCCTGGCATGCTGGATATGAGTGTGTGTGGTCATTATCCTGGATGATGGCAACCCATTTATGCTTCACACTCTTTATAGGGGGGGGGGTGCGCTCTACGCCTCACACTCTTCATAGGGGGGCGCTATACACCTCACACTCTTTGTGGGAGGGGGGGGCGCTCTACGCCTCACCCTCTTTGTGGGAGGGGGGGGGGCGCTCTACGCCTCACCCTCTTTGTGGGAGGGGGGGGAGCTCTACGCCTCACCCTCTTTGTGGGAGGGGGGGGCGCTCTACGCCTCACCCTCTTTGTGGGAGGGGGGCGCTCTACGCCTCACCCTCTTTGTGGGAGGGGGGCGCTCTACGCCTCACCCTCTTTGTGGGAGGGGGGGCTCTACGCCTCACCCTCTTTGTGGGAGGGGGGCTCTACGCCTCACCCTCTTTGTGGGAGGGGGGCTCTACGCCTCACACTCTTTGTGGGAGGGGGGCTCTACGCCTCACCCTCTTTGTGGGAGGGGGGCTCTACGCCTCACACTCTTCTAAGGGGGCGCTCTAAGCCTCACACTCTTCATGGTGGGTTCACTACACATCACACTCTTCTAGGGGGGCGCTCCATGCCTCACACTTCATGGGGGGGGGGCGCTCTACGCCTCACACTCCTTGTGGGGGGGGGGGGGCGCTCTACGCCTCACAATCTTTGTGGGGGGGGGCGCTCTACGCCTCACACTCTTTGTGGGGGGGGGCGCTCTACGCCTCACACTCGTCGGAGGGGGGGGGGCGCTCTACGCCTCACACTCTTTGTGGGGGGGGGGGGCTCTCTACGCCTCACACTTTGTGGGGGGGGCGCTCTACGTCTCACACTTCATGGGGCCTGGGGGGGGCCGCGCTCTACACCTTACACTTCATGGGAGGGCGCTCTACACTTCAATTTTCAATGGGGGGCGCTCTAAGCCAAACACTCTTCATGGGGGGGGGGGGGGCGGCGCTCTACGCCTCACACTCTTCATGGGGGGGGGGGGGGGCTGCGCTCTACGCCTTACACTTCATGGGGGGGGGCGCTCTACACTTCAATTTTCAATGGGGGGCGCTCTAAGCCAAACACTTGATGGGGGGGGGGGCGCTCTAAGCCAAACACTTCATGGGGGGGCGCTCTACGCCTCACTCTCTTATTAGGGGGGGGGGCACTCTAGATCTATATGACATTGCCAGTATTCCAGGCTGTGCACAGCAACCACGCTACCACGTGACTTAAGACATGGCGCGCATCTATGACGTCACTACGCGAAACTCACTGTTTGCTCTTCGTCCATAATGCACCGCGCCTGTATCCGGGGACTTCTCCAGCTTTATCCTAGAGATACGCGCGCACTGTCCGCTACCTACATCACCGAATAACCGGCTCCGCAGCAATCTGTCGCCTATAATAATGCGTCACATCCGCCCGGCAGATATAGACACGTGACACCGGATAGCGGCTGCTCGGGGTCACGAGGTCAGCCATGTTGTGGAGTGCAGTGTAGCGGTGATTCTTCCTGAACAGCAAACTGTGGCTTCCCAGTTCTGGCAAAACTACAACTCCCAGCATGCCTTGGAAACACTCTCCTATTGCTAAACCCAGGATAAGGATGCAGAACTACAACTCCCAGAATGCCTGAACAGCCAATGGGTTTCCTGGGCATGCTGGGAGTTGTAGTTTTGCAACAGCTGTAGGCACACTGGTTAGGAAACACTGCCCTATTGACAAATCCAGGATAAGTGTGAAAACTACAACTCCCAGCATACCAGGACAGGCTTTGGCGGTCTGTGCATGCTCGGAGTTGTAGTTTTGCAACAGCTGGAGGCACACTGGTTAGGAAACACTGCCCTATTGACAAATCCAGGATAAGTGTGAAAACTACAACTCCCAGCATACCAGGACAGGCTTTGGCGGTCTGTGCATGCTCGGAGTTGTAGTTTTGCAACAGCTGGAGGCACCGTGATTGGGAAAAAGTGCCCTATTGCAAAACCTAGAATAAGGTTGTGTGAAAGGAGTACTCCAGCGAACACTAGCTTATCTGCTATCCACAGAATAGGGGATAAGTATCTGATTGTGGGGGTCCAACCTCTGGGATCCCCCACAATCTCTGGGAGGGGACCCCAGCTCTCTCAGTGAGGAGCGCGTGTTCTCTACGGTAGATGGCACACCCTCTATTGAATTCTGTGGGAGCTCCGATGATGTCCGAGTACTGTACTCTTTTTCGGTGCTCCCATAGAAATGAACGGCGCGCATGCAGGGTCCCGTCCTGGAGATCGCGGGGGGCCATAGTGGTCGGACCCCCTCCCCCCCCCCCACAATCAGCTACTTATCCCCTATCCTGTGCTTAGGGGATAAGTTAATGTTTGCCATAGTTCTCCTTTAATACACAGCAGATTTTCTGCAGAAATATTTGGGAACCCAGCAGTCGGACCTCGGCGATCAGCTACTTATCCATTCTGTGGATAGGGGATAAGTTTACTTTTGCCAGAATTCCCCTTTAAGCTAAAAACAGCTCTCAGTAGATAGAGTCTGAGTATACAGTACGCAGACTGTAAAATGGAGACCACAGTAGATCAAAGCATGTACACAGTCAATTGACTACAACCCTCAATAGATGAGGTCTCTGTATGCAGATCATTACGTGCAGACCACAGTAGATAGGTTCTTAGTATGAATACTGTCCATGACATGTAGCCCACAGTATATAGAGTCTTAGTGTGCATGCATACATTTAAATACTGACCGTAGTAGATGGAATCTCAGTATGCATACAGTCTATTAAATGCAACCCTAAGTAAATATAGTTTTATACAATCCTCAATAGATTGAGTGTTAGAATGGACAGTCGAATACATTTGGCTCTCGGTAGATAGGGTCTCAGTATACACACTGTCCACTGAATGCAGCCCTGCATAGATAGCATCTGTCACTGCTGCCACCCTCCCTCCTGCTGCACCTCCTGTCACTGCTGCCACCCTCCCTCCTGCTGCAGCTCCTGTCACTGCTGTCACCCTCCTTACTGCTGCACCTCCAGTCACCCTCCTTCCTGCTACACCTCCAGTCACCCTCCTTCCTGCTACACCTCCTGTCACCCTCTCTCCTGCTGCACCTCCAGTCACCCTCCCTCCTGCTACACCTCCAGTCACCCTCCCTCCTGCTGAACCTCCAGTCACCCTCCTTCATTCTGCATATCTAGTCACCCTCCTTCCTGCTACATCTCCAGTCACCCTCCTTCATTCTGCATATCTAGTCACCCTCCTTCCTGCTGCACCTCCGGTCACCCTCCTTCCTGCTGCACCTCCAGTCACTCTTCTTCCTGCTGCATCTCCTGTCACCCTCCTTCCTGCTGCACCTCCAGTCACTCTTCTTCCTGCTGCATCTCCTGTCACCCTCCTTCCTGCTGCACCACCAGTCACTCTTCTTCCTGCTGCATCTCCTGTCACCCTCCTTCCTGCTGCATCTCCTGTCACGCTTCTTCCTACTGCACCTCCAGTCACTCTTCTTCCTGCTGCTTCTCCTGTCACCCTCCTTCCTGCTGCACCTCCAGTCACTCTTCTTCCTGCCGCACCTCCAGTCACTCTTCTTCCTGCTGCTTCTCCTGTCACCCTCCTTCCTGCTGCACCTCCAGTCACTCTTCTTCCTTCTGCATCTCCTGTCACCCTCCGTCCTGCTGCACCTCCAGTCACCCTCCTTCCTGCTGCTTCTCCAGTCACTCTTCTTCCTGCTGCTTCTCCAGTCACTCTTCTTCCTGCTGCACCTCCAGTCACCCTCCTTCCTGCTGCACCTCCAGTCACCCTCCTTCCTGCTGCACCTCCGGTCACCCTCCTTCCTGCTGCACCACCAGTCACTCTTCTTCCTGCTGCATCTCCTGTCACCCTCCTTCCTGCTGCACCACCAGTCACTCTTCTTCCTGCTGCATCTCCTGTCACCCTCCTTCCTGTTGCACCTCCAGTCACTCTTCTTCCTTCTGCATCTCCTGTCACCCTCCTTCCTGCTGCACCTCCAGTCACCCTCCTTCCTGCTGCTCCTCCAGTCACTCTTCTTCCTGCTGCTTCTCCAGTCACTCTTCTTCCTGCTGCACCTCCAGTCACCCTCCTTCCTGCTGCACCTCCAGTCACCCTCCTTCCTGCTGCACCTCCAGTCACTCTTCTTCCTGCTGCACCTCCAGTCACCCTCCTTCCTGCTGCACCTCAAGTCAATCTTCTTCGGGCTGCTTCTCCAGTCACTCTTCTTCTTGCAGCATCTCCTGTCACCCTCCTTCCTGCTGCACCTCCAGTCACTCTTCTTCCTGCTGCTTCTTCAGTCACTCTTCTTCCTGCTGCTTCTCCTGTCACCCTCCTTCCTGCTGCACCTCCAGTCACTCTTCTTCCTGCTGCATCTCCTGTCATCCTCCTTCCTGCTGCACCTCCAGTCACCCTCCTTCCTGCTACACCTCCAGTCACCCTCCTTCCTGCTACACCTCCTGTCACCCTCTCTCCTGCTGCACCTCCAGTCACCCTACCTCCTGCTACACCTCCAGTCACCCTCCCTCCTGCTGAACCTCCAGTCACCCTCCTTCATTCTGCATATCTAGTCACCCTCCTTCCTGCTACATCTCCAGTCACCCTCCTTCATTCTGCATATCTAGTCACCCTCCTTCCTGCTGCACCTCCGGTCACCCTCCTTCCTGCTGCACCTCCAGTCACTCTTCTTCCTGCTGCATCTCCTGTCACCCTCCTTCCTGCTGCACCTCCAGTCACTCTTCTTCCTGCTGCATCTCCTGTCACCCTCCTTCCTGCTGCACCACCAGTCACTCTTCTTCCTGCTGCATCTCCTGTCACCCTCCTTCCTGCTGCATCTCCTGTCACTCTTCTTCCTACTGCACCTCCAGTCACTCTTCTTCCTGCTGCTTCTCCTGTCACCCTCCTTCCTGCTGCACCTCCAGTCACTCTTCTTCCTGCCGCACCTCCAGTCACTCTTCTTCCTGCTGCTTCTCCTGTCACCCTCCTTCCTGCTGCACCTCCAGTCACTCTTCTTCCTTCTGCATCTCCTGTCACCCTCCTTCCTGCTGCACCTCCAGTCACTCTTCTTCCTGCTGCATCTCCTGTCATCCTCCTTCCTGCTGCACCTCCAGTCACCCTCCTTCCTGCTGCACCTCCAGTCACTCTTCTTCCTGCTGCACCTCCAGTCACTCTTCTTCCTGCTGCACCTC
Source organism: Hyla sarda (assembly GCF_029499605.1). NCBI lineage: Eukaryota > Metazoa > Chordata > Amphibia > Anura > Hylidae > Hyla > Hyla sarda. Next base: position 48,446,317 of record NC_079191.1, on the reverse strand, counting down.
CAGTCACCCTCCTTCCTGCTGCACCTCAAGTCGATCTTCTTCGGGCTGCTTCTCCAGTCACTCTTCTTCTTGCAGCATCTCCTGTCACCCTCCTTCCTGCTGCACCTCCAGTCACCCTCCTTCCTGCTGCACCTCCAGTCACTCTTCTTCCTGCTGCTTCTCCAGTCACTCTTCTTCCTGCTGCACCTCCAGTCAGCCTCCTTCCTGCTGCACCTCCAGTCACCCTCCTTCCTGCTGCACCTCCAGTCACCCTCCTTCCTGCTGCACCTCCAGTCACCCTCCTTCCTGCTGCACCTCCAGTCACCCTCCTTCCTGCTGCACCTCCAGTCACCCTCCTTCCTGCTGCACCTCCGGTCACCCTCCTTCCTGCTGCACCACCAGTCACTCATCTTCCTGCTGCATCTCCTGTCACCCTTCTTCCTGCTGCACCACCAGTCACTCTTCTTCCTGCTGCATCTCCTGTCACCCTCCTTCCTGCTGCACCTCCAGTCACTCTTCTTCCTGCTGCATCTCCTGTCACCCTCCTTCCTGCTGCACCTCCAGTCACCCTCCTTTCTGCTGCTCCTCCAGTCACTATTCTTCCTGCTGCTTCTCCAGTCACTCTTCTTCCTGCTGTACCTCCAGTCACCCTCCTTCCTGCTGCACCTCCAGTCACCCTCCTTCCTGCTGCACCTCCAGTCACTCTTCTTCCGGCTGCTTCTCCAGTCACTCTTCTTCCTGCTGCTTCTCCTGTCACCCTCCTTCCTGCTGCACCTCCAGTCACTCTTCTTCCTGCTGCATTTCCTGTCATCCTCCTTCCTGCTGCACCTCCAGTGACCCTACTTCCTGCTGCACCTCCAGTCACCCTACTTCCTGCTGCACCTCCATTCACTCTTCTTTCTGCTGCACCTCCAGTCACTCTTCTTCCTGCTGCTTCTCCAGTCACTCTTCTTCCTGCTGCACCTCCAGTCACCTTCCTTCCTGCTGCACCTCAAGTCGATCTTCTTCCGGCTGCTTCTCCAGTCACCCTCCTTCCTGCTGCACCTCCAGTCACTCTTCTTCCTGCTGCTTCTCCAGTCATTCTTCTTCCTGCTGCTTCTCCTGTCACCCTCCTTCCTGCTTCACCACCAGTCACTCTTCTTCCTGCTGCATCTCCTGTCACCCTCCTTCCTGCTGCACCTCCAGTCACCCTCCTTCCTGCTGCACCTCCAGTCACTCTTCTTCCTGCTGCTTCTCCAGTCATTCTTCTTCCTGCTGCTTCTCCTGTCACCCTCCTTCCTGCTTCACCACCAGTCACTCTTCTTCCTGCTGCATCTCCTGTCACCCTCCTTCCTGCTGCACCTCCAGTCACTCTTCTTCCTGCTGCATCTCCTGTCACCCTCCTTCCTGCTGCACCTCCAGTCACCCTACTTCCTGCTGCTCCTCCAGTCACTCTTCTTCCTGCTGCTTCTCCAGTCACTCTTCTTCCTGCTGCACCTCCAGTCACCCTCCTTCCTGCTGCACCTCAAGTCGATCTTCTTCCGGCTGCTTCTCCAGTCACCCTCCTTCCTGCTGCACCTCCAGTCACCCTCCTTCCTGCTGCTCCTCCAGTCACTCTTCTTCCTGCTGCTTCTACAGTCACTCTTCTTCGTGCTGCTTCTCCTGTCACCCTCCTTCCTGCTTCACCTCCAGTCACTCTTCTTCCTGCTGCATCTCCTGTCATCCTCCTTCCTGCTGCACCTCCAGTCACCCTCCTTCCTGCTGCACCTCCAGTCACTCTTCTTCCTGCTGCACCTCCAGTCACTCTTCTTCCTGCTGCTTCTCCAGTCACTCTTCTTCCTGCTGCACCTCCAGTCACCCTCCTTCCTGCTGCACCTCCAGTCACCCTCCTTCCTGCTGCACCTCCGGTCACCCTCCTTCCTGCTGCACCACCAGTCACTCTTCTTTCTGCTGCATCTCCTGTCACCCTCCTTCCTGCTGCACCACCAGTCACTCTTCTTCCTGCTGCATCTCCTGACACCCTCCTTCCTGCTGCACCTCCAGTCACTCTTCTTCCTGCTGCATCTCCTGTCACCCTCCTTCCTGCTGCACCTCCAGTCACCCTCCTTCCTGCTGCACCTCAAGTCACTCTTCTTCCTGCTGCATCTCCTGTCACCCTCCTTCCTGCTGCAGCTCCAGTCACTCTTCTTCCTGCTGCACCTCCAATCACCCTCCTTCCTGCTGCACCTCCAGTCACTCTTCTTCCTGCTGCTTCTCCTGTCACCCTCCTTCCTGCTGCACCTCCAGTAACTCTTCTTCCTGCTGCATCTCCTGTCACCCTCCTTCCTGCTGCACCTCCAGTCACTCTTCTTCCTGCTGCACCTCTAGTCACCCACCTTCCTGTTGCACCTTCTGTCACTGCTGTCACCCTCTCTCCTAAAAAGTGATATATATATATATATATATATATATATACCCCATAAAAATTAAAATCGCCTTTTCTCACCCCCCCCCCCCCTCCACACCTGTCCACAACCTCAAACAGTCACACTCCAAACTCCATTATGGCCAAGACCAAAGAGCTGTCGAAGGACACCAAAAACAAATTTGTAGACCTGCACCAGGCTGGGAAGACTGAACCAAGCAGCTTGGTGTGAAAAAAATTGTGGGAGCAATTATAAGAAAATTGAAAACATACAGGACCACTGATAATCTACCTTGATCTTGGGATCCACACAAGATCTCACCCCATGGTGTCAAAATCATCACAAGAACAGTGAGCAAAAATCTCAGAACCACACGGGGGGACCTGCAGAGAGCTGGGACCAAAGTAACAAAGGCTACCCTCAGTAACACACTACACCGCCAGGGACTCAAATCATGCAGTGCCAGACATGTCCCCCTGCTTAAGCCAGTACATGTCCGACCCGTCTGAAGTTTGCTAGAAAGCATTTGAATGATCCAGAAGAGTATTGGGAGAATGTCATATGGTCAGATGAAACCAAAGTAGAACTTTTTGGTAAAAACTCAACTTGTCGTGTTTGAAGGAGAAAGAATGCTGAGTTGCATCCAAAGACACCATACCTACTCTGAAGCTTGGGGGTGGAAACTTCATGCTTTGGGGCTGTTTTTCTCCTAAGGGACCAGGATGACTGATCCGTGTAAAGGAAAGAATGAATGGGGCCATGTATCGTGAGATTTTGAGTGAAAACCTCCTTCTATCAGCATGGGCATTGAAGATGAAACGTGGCTGGGTCTTTCAACATGACAATGATCCAAAAAAAAACACCGCCCGGGGCAACGAAGGAGTGGCTTTGTAAGAAGCATTTCAAGGTCCTGGCATGGCCTAGCCAGTCTTCAGATCTCAACCCCATAGAAAACCTTTGGAGAGAGTTGAAAATCCGTGTTACCCAGCAACAGCCCCAAAACATCACTGCTCTAGAGGAGATCTGCATGGAGGAATGGGCCAAAATACCAGCAACAGTGTGTGAAAACCTTGTGAAGACTTACAGAAAACGTTTCACCGCTGTCATTGCCAACAAAGGGTATATAACAAAGTATTGAGATGAACTTTTATTATTGACCAAATACTCCTTTTCCACCATAATGTGTAAAAAAAAAAAAATTCTTTAAAAATCAGACAATGTGATTTTATGGATTTTTTTTCTCATTATGTCTCTCATAGTTAAGGTATACCTATGATGAAAATTACAGGCCTCTCTCCTCTTTTTAGGTGGCAGAACTTGCACAATTGGTGGCTGACTAAATACTTTTTTGCTCCACTGTAAAAGTTTTTTGTTAATGACAGGTACACTTTAAGTTATTACAGAACATACGCACAGAGTAAGTCCATCTGATCTTGTTCGGTCAACTACACATATATATATATTTTTTTTCAAGCCTATTGAACCAATTGCTATAAGCAAATCACCCCCTGGCACACTGAGATACCTGAGATACTTTGCATCTTTGATTTTTGCAGATTTTACTCTCCAAATGCTGTTGCTTTTACTTCCTGCAGGGGGCATCAAAGCACTGTCTAAAGCGAGCTACAGCAAGATGAATACCAAATCACATCATAGCTAAAAATATTTCACCCATGCTTCCTTTTTTTCATGCCTAGAAAGCGACCAGAAAGCCAAGGATTATTAGTAGGTCTTAAGGGTCTCTCTGATCACAGTAGAATAAAGGCTGAAAAGCTGGACTAAAGCGTTGGTAGTTATCCGCAGTCCCCCGGGCGCCTCTGTTTCCTTTATCCTACTGACTGACACATCCTTCCCTCTTTTGCTTTAGGGAATTGTTCTAAGGAATAACATTGTGGAAAACATGCCATGCCATTGGTCAATTTTGTCGATAACGTATGCAGGCTGACTGACACTGTTGGACTGGACTAAAATGTGAAAAATAAAATATCTTGTCTTATAAACAGATTTCTATGGCCCGCTAGTAGGATTCTAAGAAGAATACAAGATGGTGCAAATTTTTTAAAGGAAAATTCCGCCTTTTCAACAACATTTAACAGTATAAAGACTCCTTCACATGGTCAGATTAAAGGGGTATTCCGGGCAAAAACATCTTATCCCCTATCCAAAGGATAGGGGATAAGATGTCTGATCGCGAGGGGCCCGCCGCTGGGACCCCCCGCGATCTCCCTGCAGCAGCCCGCATTCTATGCGTAGCATAGAATGCGGGCTGCTGCAGGGAGATCGTGGGGGGTCCCAGCAGCAGGCCCCCCGCTATCAGACATCTTGTCCCCTATCCTTTGGATAGGGGATCAGACATCTTATCCCCTATCCTTTGGATAGGGGAGAAGATGTTTTTGCCCGGAATACCCCTTTAAAGCTCTGTATAAGTGCCAAGTTACATGGATCTATGATACAGTATTCATAGAGATATATGGAGCCATTCCGTTACTGCATATGCCTATTATTTCTTAGGCTATGTTCACACAGTGTATTTTTTACCGAATGTCCGACCGGAAAATTTCTGGTAGACATTCTGCAGACAGCTGGTGTCGGCAGAACATGCTGCTCCTATACGGCAATGCTTTTCGGAGCGGATTTTACTGAAAGAATTGACATGTCAATTCTATCCGCAGGGGCCGGAATTAGAATTTTCATGCCAGATGTTTCTGGCGTTTATATTCTACAGTGTGCACGGTGCAGCAGAATCCCATTGAAAACAAAGCCAAAGGTTGCACCAACCTATCAGCGTTGCATTTCAGCTGACCATGAAGATACAAGGATTCAAAGCCTTGTCAGGGACCCCCTATATGAGGGCTTGACAAATCCCAGGCGTCAGGTCATTATAGCTATTAAGGATTGTATCCTGGCGCCTAGGTTTATGTCAGCTCTTTCTATTGACCCCTTTCCGACGCATACATTTACATTATAGGTCGGATGAGCCTTTGGCTGTCTGGACATGCTGGAAGTTTTCACGCCCCCTCAATGCAAGTCTATGGGAGGGGGCGTGACATCCGTCACGCCCCCTCCCATAGATTAGCATTGAGGGAGCATGTCCGTGATGTCACGAGCCTCCGGTGCTGCACCCGACACTAAACGAACGCCGGGTGCAGCAGGGAGATGGGGGATAAGATGTCTAGGGGCGGAGTACCCCTTTAAGGATTAAAAAAAAGAACAATATCCCTTTAAGCAGGCCCATTCAATAAAGTCAAGCATTTTAACACTTTTTCTCTCCTGTGGTTGTGAAAAACGACGCATAAATCTTTAATGCTAATTAAATGCACTGTGAGAAACTAAACGTCTTATAAGGAGATGATAAAACTCATATTACGATATCCTCTAGATGAAGTAAAATTTTACGTAGTTTGCATTATGCTCTTTCTATCAGTATTTCTCATGGCAAGAATTTTATATTCTGAAGGAATAGTATGATCGGGCAAAAAAGTGATTGACCCCATTATAAGTCAGTGGTTTCTGCCATTGGTTTCTGAGCTTTCATACCTGCTATGGCCTCATTGTGTAACCCAAGGTTTCCCAACCAGTGTGCCTCCAGCTGTTGCAAGGCTACAACCCCAAGCATGCCCAAACAGCCTTTGGCTGTGGGGGTCGCCTACCTACTACTATATATGGGGGTATGGAGAAGAGGGTGCCTACAACTATATTGGGGCACAGAGGGGACATATAATTATAAATGGAGGCAGTGTGGGGACCTACAACTATATATGGGAGCAGTACAAGGGCCTACAACTATATATGGGAGCAGTATTGGGGCCTACAACTATATATGGGAGCAGTATTGGGGCCTACAACTATATATGGGGGCAGTACAAGGGCCTACATGTATAAATGTAAGCAGTGTGGGGGCCTACAACTATATATGGGAGCAGTACAAGGGCCTACAACTATATATGGGAGCAGTATGGGGGCCTACAACTATATATGGGCGCAGTACAAGGGCCTACAAGTATATATGGGAGCAGTAAAGGGGCCGACAACAATATATTGGGGCAGTATGGGGGCTTGCAACTATATATTGGGGCAGTATGGGGGCCTATAACTATATATGGGGGCAGTATAAGGGCCTACAACTATATATGAAAACAGTGTGGGGGCCTACAACTATACAGTACAGTGACCCCCCCGACCTACGAGGGCCCCAACATATGATGGCCTCTCAGAGGCCATCGCATGTTGATGGCAGCATCAACATACGATGCTTTTGTATGTCGGGGCCATCGCATAAATGGCTATACTGCAGCACAGACTGCTTCAGCTGCCACCGGATAGCCGTTTAAGGTGCCATGTGGCCCGGTGATGATCACTCATCTGTCCCTGGCGCTCCGGACCGTCGTCTTCAGGATCCCCTGCATCGCTGTCACTCTCCTTTGTCGTCATCACGTCGCCGCACACGCCGTCCCGTCAGGGACCAGGGACCACTGTATATGGGGATAGTATAGGGGCCTACAACTATGTATGGAAGCACTATAGGGGCCTACAACTATATATGGGAGCAGTATAGGGGCCCCAAAACTATATGTGGTGGCCTAGCACAGCCCCCCCCCCCCCCTGTACTTGTGTCTTATGTATTTCCCTAAGTGCCTATGTTATATGGTGTAATGTACATATAATGTTATATACCTTTAAGTGTTGTTGTCATGTGATTGTAACCAGGGAAGGTACCAGTGACCATGTGACCTACAGGGTGACCTATGGGACCTCTCCAGAGTCTCCCCCATATAAGCCCTGGGTGGAGCTTCCTCAGTCTCTTTTGTCTCTTTCAGTCTTTGCTGAGTTGCAGTGAGGTCAAGTCTGGAGAGAGTGTCTGGTGTCCTAAAGAGGCCTAAAGTCTACCACGGATCCACAAGTCCACTACTCCCCAGGTCCAAGTCAAAACCTGGTCATCTACAAACGGGGTAAAGAAAGTATAGTCAAGTCAGTCAAGTATTCTTATAAAGTCAGCATGGCCCTGCATCAAATTGTCCAAATCCACTACAAGTCCCAGCGAGCTCTGTGGTCTCTGAAGTCACTGGTCACCTCCATGGGCCTAGCCAAGCTGTATAGACTGTTACATCTGTCTGACTCAGTAAAGCTGCCGTTGTTCCGTAACTTGGCGTTGGAGTCATTATTTGCCCCTATGCCTAGCCCAGGATCCAGTTGTATACCGGGTGGTGTAGAGGATAAACCACGCCTTGGCATCAAGAACACAAGGGGTTAATGCCATCTGCCCCTAGGGTAATTCCATCATCACACCCTCACCACATATATATGGAAGCACTATAGGGGCCTACAACTATATATGGAAGCACTATAGGGGCCTACAACTATCCATGGGAGCAGTATGGGGCTTAAAACTATATATGCGAGCAGTATAGGGACCTACAAGGGGACTAAAGGGACATAACAATATTTTGGGTGTATAGGGGCCTACAGCTATGTATATATATATATATATATATATATATATATATATATACAGTGGCCCCTCAACATACGATGGTAATTCGTTCCAAACGAGCCATCGTTTGTCGAATCCATCGTATGTTGAGGGATTCGTGCAATGTAAAGTATAGGAAGCTGTACTCACCTGTCCCCGCCGCTCGAAATGGTGTCCCTGCCGCTCCTGATGGTGATCCCGGGCCTCCGCTGGGCTCTCCGCTGTCTTCTCCGGTCCTCTTCTGTCTTCTCCGATCCTCTTCTGTCTTCTCCGGTCCTATTCTGTCTTCCGCAAGGCCTTACTGGGCCTGCGTAGCGACGTCATTACGCCGCTGCATACGCCATACCTATTGGATGGCGTGCGCAGCAGCATATTGACATCATCGGAGAGGGCCGAGAAGACACCGGAAGACCAGCGCTGGACCCGGAGGGCACCCCGGAGCATCGTGGAGGGGTAAGTAATACTTACCGCACCACACGGGGAACATTAAGCTGCTATCCGGCAGCAGCTTAAGCATTTGGCGCTGCCAGCACAAGGATATAGGTGAAACATGAAAATGCAGTTAAAACATGGAGAGCTATACAATAGCCATAGCCATAGCTGTATAGCTCTCCATGTTTTATCTGCATGTTCATGTTTCACCTATATCCTTGTGCTGGCAGTGTGCTGCTGCATTCTTCTGTTGCTGTATATCTAGCCTAGTAGCATGCACCTGTAGGCCAGGTCCATATAATAGTTTGGTATCAACTAAAGTGCTGGCTGACTAATTCTTTGTCTGGACCTACAAATATATATGGGGCAGTATAGGGGACCTACAAATATATATGGGGCAGTATAGGGGCCTACAACTATATATGCGGCTGTATAGGGGTTATCAACTATATATGGGGCAGTATAAGGGACCTACAAATATATATGGGGCAGTATAGGGGGCTTACAACTATATATGGGGCAGTATAGGGGACCTACAACTATATATGGGGCAGTATAGGGGACCTACAACTATATATGTGGCTGTATAGGGGCCTACAAATATATATGCGGGCAATGTAGGAGTAGGGTTGCCATCTGGCCGATATTTTACCAACACAGCTGGTATTTTGGACACCCTGCCGCTATTTTGATATTAAAAATATTGGCCATGCAATGCCGATATTTTTCCAACCAATCCTCAAATTCATAGAATGTTGCACCATATACTATACCAGTGTTTCCCAACCAGAATGCCTCCTGTTGCAAAACTACAACTCCCAGCATACCCAGACAGCCAACGGTGTCTAAAGTGAAAGTGAAAGTATGCCGGTTAGCTCAGGGAGCTGTTCGGGATAGCCGCGGCGGAATCGCGACATCCCGAACAGCTTACAGGACAGCTGGAGGATCCCTACCTGCCTCCTCGCTGTCCGATCGCCGAATGACTGCTCAGTCCCTGAGATCCAGGCATGAGCAGTCAAGCGGCAGAATCATCGATCACTGGTTTCTTATGAGAAACCAGTGATCAATGTGAAAGATCAGTGTGTGCAGTGTTATAGGTCCCTATGGGATAACAATGATCAGTGTGTACAGTGTTATAGGTCCCTATGGGAGCTATAACACTGCAAAAAAAAGTGTAAAAAAAAGTGAATAAAGATCATTTAACCGCTAAAAACTTCAGATCACGGCGCAAAAAATTAGCCCTCATACCGCCCCATACGCGCAAAAATAAAAAAGTTATAGGGGTCAGAAAATGACAATTTTAAACGTATAAATTTTCCTGCATGAAGTTATGATTATTTCCAGAAGTACGACAAAATCAAACCTATATAAGTAGGGTATCATTTTAATTGTATGGACCTACAGAATAAAGATAAGGTGTCATTTTTACCGAAAAATGTACTATGTAGAAACGGAAGCCCCCAAAAGTTACAAAACAGTGGTTTTTTTTTTCAATTTTGTCTCACAATGATTTTTTTTTCTGCAAAATGACTGACGTCATTACAAAGTAGAATTGGTGGTGCAAAAAATAAGCAATTATATGGTTTTTAGGTGCAAAATTGAAAGAGTTATGATTTTTTAAAGTTAAGGAGGAAAAAACTAAAATGCAAAAACGGAAAAACCCTCGGTCCTTAAGGGGTTAACATCAGTGTTGAGGGACAGCCAATGTCATTGTATACATCTACCACAGTAGTGCACCTATATTCCTGTATTGTGATAAATGGAAACCTTGACACAAGTGTGAATGGAACCATATGGGCTCTTAATCCCGATGGCACTACCACTTTTACTGTGATTATAGCAATTTTTTTATTCATACTCTAAGGACTTTTGCAGGTTTCTGCATACAATCTATAATATTATGCGATATATTAAAATACAATATATAATATAATATATAATCATATATATATATACAGCAACAGAAGAATGCAGCAGCACACTGCCAGCACAAAGATATAGGTGAAACATGAATATGCAGATAAAACATGGAGAACTATACAGCTATGGTGTAATAGATGCAAATGTGAAACTATGAAATAGTGAGGAACTTAGCTCGCAAATTTGTCTCCGCCGGCGGTCAAATAGCTTGGACCGTCCCACCGCAATAAGGTGGCCTCATTGGGATGGACCCTACACTGTGAATATGCCTCTGTGTGAACAGTTCAGTAAGCATGGCAGGGTCTGGAACATCCAAGACACCTTATATACACACCTGATAGAGGTGGGTGGGGTGCAAGGCCAACATGGAGGTAGCCACTCCCCCGTATGTGTAATACAGACAAAGAATAAGTCAGCCAGCACTTTAGTTGATACCAAACTATTATATGGACCTGGCCACAGGGGAGTGGCTACCTCCATGTTGGCCTTGCACCCCACCCACCTCTATCAGGTTTCACCTATATCTTTGTGCTGGCAGTGTGCTGCTGTATTCTTCTGTTGCTGTATATTTAGCCTAGTAGCGTGCACCTGTAGGCCAGGTCCATATAATAGTTTGGTATCAACTAAAGTGCTGGCTGACTTATTCTTTGTCTTAATCATATATATATATATATATATATATATATATATATATATATACAGCAACAGCAGAAGAATGCAGCAGCACACTGCCAGCACAAGGATATAGGTGATATATATATATATGTACAACCTCACAGTTAAAGGGCAATAATATAACAACCACATATTATTATTATTTTATTTATTTTATGAATTTTTTGCTTGTTTTATAGCTATTATAACCCACAAAATGGCTATTTTCATATTTGGGCATATTTTGGACCGTTTAAAGGCCACAATAGGTGCCACAATATGACCCAAAAACTGATCGATTTTGAGCTGTGGAAGGCTGAAATGAAAGGCCTGACACCTATTTTTATTGAGGAAAAAATGGGCTATTTTTCTTGAGTTATAGTTTTAAAAGTAGAATATGATGTTCTTGTACAATTTGCCAAGTTCCTTAGAGTTACATGATATTGTGCATAGTCTATATAGGGTCCACAGACATGTGGCTATACTCACCTTCTCCTTCCCACCAGATATCATATTGAGCAACAACCTTGTTATCCAAACTGTGGATCTCCAGATTTTGCAAAACTACAACTCCCAGCATGCCTTAATCTGTTGGCTGTCTGGGCATGCTGGAAGTTGTAGTTTTGCAAGATCTGGAGGCCCACCGTTTGGAGACCATTTCTCTGTAATATGAACATATACAATATAGTAAAGATAAACACAATTATAAAAAGTCTGTAGTCACACCAAAAAAAGTTAAACATGTGCAATGTCCCAGTACAGAACATGGTCCTGATCTACAGTTAGGCCCTGTCAGGTTGAGTCCCTTGGTGACCCGGAGACTCTCCTGTAGGGTCTCCCCCTGCTGTTTCTATAATGTTATTTATCCTACCTTATGTGTAGTCAGTGTCCTAACGTATAGTCTAAAGGACCTGCGAGTTGTCTAAAGGACCTGTGAGATTGTCACGTTATGTTATCTTGTCACATGATGTTTCCCGCAGCTTGACCAATGGGCCTTAGTCCAGCCCCCCACTATAAAAAGGGGTGGCCATTACAATTCGCTCTCTTCTCTTCCTTTACTGAGAACCAGCAAGTGCAGATGTCTCAGTGCTAGTGACTAGAATCTGGAAGGCCACAAAGCTACAGTCATTCCAGTAAGTCAAAGTCTGCTGTCACTACAAATAGTCAAGTCCTGCATATAGTCAAGCTGCAAGGTCCTTCTGGGTCCTGGCCACCTCTCTGGGAATCTGGCCTAGCTGTGAAGATAATCCCATCTGTCTTAACTCAGTAAAGCCTCCATTAAACCATAACTGGTTGTGGACTCTCCTTTCCTTAACTAGCCATTGGAATAGCGAAGATATCGTTGGTGTGGTTCCGGTACCCGAAAACCACTCTGGCGTCAGGAACACTAGAGGTTAATAACATCTTTCCCCATGGGTTAATACCATCTGGCCCCACCACCTACACCGCTACACCCCGTGGTCCCGCCATACACCGTTGATCCACCACACATGGATCAGGACTTCACCCAACTGGCCTCTTTTGGGACTGCTTAGTATTGTGCATCTTTCAGGAACCTTTAGAAGATACCAGCAGAGACGTAGAGACGATTCAGATGTACTTTTTTAAGTAAAAAAAACAAACATAATTTTTTGTGTGAATAAGTGATATGCTGTGTTTGATTTTATAAAAGCTCCAGGAAGTTGCAGTCTATTACTCATTGGCGTAGTCTGTACTATGTTATTCTAATATGCATTTGCTATATTATGGTCTTCTCATTGTTGACTTAACCCCTTAAGGACCAGCTCATTTTACACCTTAGTACCAGAGCATTTTTTGAACATCTGACCACTGTCACTTTAAACATTAATAACTCTGGGATGCTTTTACATATCATTCTGATTCAGAGAATGTTTTTTTTTGTGACATATTCTACTTTAACATAGTGGTAAATTGCATCATTTCTTGGTGAAAAATTCAAAAATTTGATGAAAAAATTCAAAATTTAGCATTTTTCTAACTTTCAAGCTCTCTGCTTGTAAGAAAAATGGATATTCCAAAAATGTTTTATTTTTATTCACAAATACAATATGTCTACTTTATGTTTGCATCATAAAATTTATGAGTTTTTACTTTTGGAAGACACCAGAGGGCTTCAAAGTTCAGCAGCAATTTTCAAATTTTTCACAAAATTTTCAAACTCACTATTTTTCAGGAACCAGTTCAGTTTTGAAGTGGATTTGAAGGGTCTTCATATTAGAAATACCCCACAAATGACCCCATTATAAAAACTGCACCCTCCAAAGTATTCAAAATGACATTCAGTAAGTGTTTTAACCCTTTACGTGTTTCACAGGAATAGCAGCAAAGTGAAGGAGAAAATTCAAAATCTTCATTTTTTACACTCGCATGTTCTTGTAGACCCAATTTTTGAATTTTTGCAAGGGGTAAAAAGGAGAAAATTTTTACTGGTATTTGAAACCCAATTTCTCTTGAGTAAGGACATACCTCATATGTTTATGTTAATTGTTTGGCGGGCGCAGTAGAGGGCTCAGAAGGGAAGGAGTGACAAATGGTTTTTGGGGGGCATGTCACATTTAGGAAGCCCCTATGGTGCCAGAACAGCAAAAAAAAAAACACATGGCATACCATTTTGGAAACTTGACCCCTTGGGGAACATAACAAGGGGTAAAGTGAACCTTAATACCCCACAGGTGATTCACGACTTTTGCATATGTAAAAAAAAATAAAAAACATTTTTACCTGAAATGCTTGGTTTCCCAAAAAAATTTACATTTTTAAAAAGGGTAATAGCAGAAAATACCCCCCAAAATTTGAAGCCCAATTTCTCCCGATTCAGAAAACACCCCATATGGGGGTGAAAAGTGCTCTGCTGGTGCACTACAGGTCTCAGAAGAGAAGGAGTCACATTTGGCTTTTTGAAAGCAAATTTTGCTCTGGGGGCATGCCGCATTTAGGAAGCCCCTATGGTGCCAGAACAGCAAAAAAAAAAAACACATAGCATACCATTTTGGAAACTAGACCCCTCGGGGAACGTAACAAGGGGTAAAGTGAACCTTAATACCCCACAGGTGTTTCACTACTTTTGCATATGTAAAAAAAAAATTGGTTTCCCAAAAATTTAAAATTTTTAAAAAGGGTAATAGCAGAAAATACCCCCCCCCCCCCAAAAAAAAAATTTGTAACACAATTTCTCCCGAGTACGGGGATACCCCATATGTGACCCTAAACTGTTGCCTTGAAATACGACAGGGCTCCAAAGTGAGAGCTCCATGCGCATTTGAGGCCTAAATTAGGGACTTGCATAGGGGTGGACATAGGGGTATTCTACGCCAGTGATTCCCAAACAAGGTGCCTCCAGCTGTTGTAAAACTCCCAGCATGCCTGGACAATCAGTGGCTACCTGGCAATACTGGGAGTAGTTATTTTGCAACAGCTGGAGGCTCAGTTTTGGAAACAGTGGCGTACCAGACGTTTTTCATTTTTATTGGGGAGGGGGGATGTGTAGGGGTATGTGTATATGTAGTGTTTTTTACTTTTTATTTTATTTTGTGGTAGTGTAGTGTTTTTAGGGTACAGTCGCACGGGCGGGGGTTCACAGTAGTTTCCCGCTGGCAGTTTGAGCTGCGGCAGAAAATTTGCCGCAGCTCAAACTTGCAGCCGGATACTTACTGTAAACCTCCGCCCATCTGAGTGTACCCTGTACGTTCACATTGGGGGGGGGGGGGGGGGGGGGAACATCCCCCTGTTGCAAAACTACAACTCCCAGCATGTACAGTCTATCAGTGCATGCTGGGAGTTGTAGTTTTGCAGCAGCTGGAGGCATACTACTTTGGCTGGGAATGCTGGGGATTGTAGTTATGCAACAACTGGAGACACACTGGTTTTCTACTTAACTCAGTGTTTCACAACCAGTGTGCCTCCAGCTGTTGCAAAACTACAACTCCCAGCATGTCCGGTGCATGCTGGGAGTTGTAGTTTTCAACAGCTGGAGGCACACCGGTCGTGAAACACTGAGTTAAGTAAAAAACTCTGTGTTTCACAACCAGTGTGCCTTCAGCTGTTGCAAAACTACAACTCTCAGCAGTCACCGACAGCCAACAGGCATGCTAGGAGTTGTAGTTATGCAACCAGCAGATGCACCACTACAACTCCCAGCATGCACTTTAGCTGTTCGTGCAAGCTGGGAGTTGTAGTTATACAACAGCTGAAGGTACACTTTTCCATAGAAAAAATGTGCCTCCAGCTGTTGCAAAACTATAAGTCCCAGCATGCCCATAAGGGAATGCTGGGAGTTGTGGTGGTCTGCGTCCTGCTGTTGCATAACTACAGCTCCCAGCATGCTCTTTATGCATGCAGGGAGCTGTTTCTAAGCAACAGCAGGAGGCTGTCACTCACCCAACTCCTGATCCACGCTGCAGGTCAGTCCCTTGCCACCGCTGCTGCTCCTGGGGCCCCGATCCCAACATTGACGTCGGGGATCGGGGTTCCCAGCTCCCGGGGTCCACGTCCCGCACCCGCTCATGTCCTCCGGAAGAGGGGCGGAGCGGGTTGCGGGAGTGACACCCGCAGCAGGGGCCCTGATTGGTCAGCCGGTAAACCAGCCGACGAATCAGGGCGATCGTGAGGTGGCACCAGTGCCACCTCACCCCTGCTGGCTATGGCTGTTCGGGGCCATCTCTGATGGCCCCGATCAGCCAGTAATTCCGGGTCACTGGAGACCCGATTGACCCGGAATCCACCACAGATCGCTGGACTGAATTGTCCAGCGATCTGCGGCGATCGCCGACATGGGGGGTCATCATGACCCCCCTGAGCGATATGCCCCGGTGCCTGCTGAATGATTTCAGCAGGCATCGGGCACCGGCTCCGCTCCAGATGGCTGCGGGGGGCCGGGAAAGCACATGACGTTCTCATACGTCATGTGTCCTTAAGGACTCGGAAATGGAGACGTATGAGAACGTCATGTGTCCTTAAGGGGTTAAAGGGGTACTCCGGTGGAAAATATTTTTTTTAAATCAACTGGGGCCAGAAAGTTAAACAGATTTGTAAATGACTTCTAATTAAAAATCTTAATCCTTCCAGTACTTATCAGCTGCTGTATGCTCAGAGGAAGTTGTGTAGTTCTTTCCAGTCTGATCACAGACAAATCCCCATATCAAACCTCTCCTGCTCTGGACAGTTCCTAAAATGAACAGAGGTGTCAGTACAGAGCACTGTGGTCAGACAGAGAAGAAATTTAAAAAGAAAAGAACTTCCTCTGGAGTATACAGCTGCTGATAAGTACTGGAAGGATTAAGATTTTTAAATAAAAGTAATAGACAAATCTGTTTAACTTTCTGGCACCAGCTGACTTTAAAAAAGTTTTCCACCAGAGAATCCCTTTTAATGGACGGTATTTTTACCACCCCATCTCTTGCTGTCATATGTGACAGGCACTCTTATTTTTAAAGGGTTAAACCCTTATTTCATTTCAGGATATAGGGGCAGATTAACCATTGCTTTACTGGCTATTTTGCACCTGTGGATGGTTTGGATACATTGACCTCTGGGTTATGGGCCTAGCACGCTTCCACTGCGCCACTCTGCTGCTGTCTATGTGAAGGAGAAGAGAAGCATAACTACCCTCTGGTTCCTGTCAAGCTGCTAACGGGAAGGCGCTCTCTGCCGTGTCAGCAAGTTTAGCGGTAAAGCCAATTGTTATGGGCTGAAGTCCACCTGGAGGCCTGTATTTGGGTTTTCACTTGTGCCTAGTCACAAGCATGCAGCACCGTTGTCTCTGTGGCGCAATGGGTTAGCGCGTTCGGCTGTTAACCAAAAGATTGGTGGTTCAAGCCCACCCAGGGACGAGGGCCCCTATTTGTTTCGGTTGCACGTCACAGCACGCTTATCAAAGCGCTTATACATGCCCATATACAGAAAAATAAGTGTTATAGAGGTCAGAAGGTGACAATTTCAGGCATACTAATTTTCTTTCAAAAACTTATAATTTGTAAAAGTAGTAAAAAAAAAAACACATATCAATTGCGTATCATTGTAATTATTTGGACCTATAGTATATGTATCAAATGTATCATTTTTACCGAAAAAGTGCACTATGTGGAAACAAACCCCCCCCAAAATTTGTAAAAGGCCCGCTCAGCCAATCACCGGAACATCGCTGCGGCCAGTGATCGGCTGAGTCGACCTACACGTGCGTTCATCCAGGAAGGTGAGAGCCGTGCTGTTCTGAGGACATGTAAGTAGCCGGAGTCCCACACAGGAGATTGCAGGGGGTCCGACTGCTGGGACCTGTGTCTAAAAAGTTCAGTTGGACTACCTCTTTAAAGGGGGATTCTGGCCAAATACATTTTATCCCCTATCCAAAGAATAAGGGGATAAGATGATCAGACATCTCATCCCTATGCTTTGGATAGGGGATAAGATGTATTTGGCCAGAATACCCCTTTAAGGAGTTACTGATGGTGTTGATGTCTGTCAATGTTTGTAAGTTCCACAAAGGGCGTAAAGGTGTACTAAAGGTGTCTGATAGTGAGGTCCCACCTCTGTAACCCCTGAAAACTTTAAAACGGGGCCCCAAATGCATGGAGCCAGATTGAGACATTACTTCCCCCATCCTGTACTATAGCGCCAACCAAAACCAAGAACAATGCTTGTGCGCCGCTGGTATTCCAACTGAGAATGCATGGAGAGGCTTGTGGTTCTGGCCAGATTCCGGACCCCTTAAGCAGAACTTGGGGGTCACCCAGGTTAAACTTACCAAAAGTTATCCTATCCTGTGACTAGGGCATTTTTCTAGTGTTGAATTTATTTTTTAACCGTGATTTGAATCATAGATGTTCCCTCAGCTGGAGAAGAACTTTCCTCAAGACCAAATGTCAACTCAACAACAGAGGAACAGAACATGGCCGCACAGCCACAACTTTTACTATGATCTAAAATCTACTCAGCACAATGAAAATATATTACAAGTTGTGGATGTGCGGCCATGTTCTGTTCTTCTATTGTTCAGACCCAATGTTAACACTTTTACATTTTGATAAAATAAAGTGTTGCAAGACACAACAAATTTGGCAGCAGAAAAGTGCTATCATGTCGGGGGAAATTTATCAAAACCTGTGCAAAGGAAAAGCTGCTCAGTTGCCCATAGCAACCAATCAGATCGCTTCTTTCATTTTTAACAAGGCCTCTGCAAAATGAAAGAAGGGATCTGATTGGTTGCTATGGGCGACTCAGCAACTTTTCCTTTGCACAGGTTTTAATAAATCTCCCCCTGTCAGACGGCCACTCAGTCTTGTAAAAACAGGGCAAAAAGCGGGTACCATGGCACGGCACGTTATTAGTGACTGACTTGAGATCTGGTTGCTGAACGTGCACTTTTTTTAAATAAATTTGGCGCAACACCATCAAAATACTAAAAAAAACTGTGCGTGAATCCATGATTGATAAATTCCCCCCAAAGTACCTATTTTTCCGGGCCTGTTGTGTAAGCGAGCGTTTAATGACTTCTTCAGAATGGCTTCCTGAGTTTGTTTCCCTGTCATATGTGGGAGGTCACCGTACTCCTACATAACAACTCCCGGATAGATGAATTTAATGTTGTTCAATTCCTCCTACTCAATATCCGCCCCCTCCACATTGCATCAGCGCAGTTCTTTATCTCCATGGGAACCATTACTTGTGATGACCTCATCTGATGGAACCACGTTTTTCCCCGATTGTCTTACTTAAAATGTAACCCCTTAGCTGATGATAAGCTGGAACATAGGAACAGCTTTTCTTTATTTATTTTTTTCTTATATAACTTTTTCTTTTTTTTGTTTTCTTATATAACTTTATGTGCTTTTAGGCTGCTAGTAAACATAGATTTTTTTTAAATGGATAATGTCTCTTTAAAATGATGCCGGGGTCAAGACAATAGCTAAGCACCTGCTCTTCCTTTTGAACCTCAGATATTCAAGGCTATGAAAGAAAAATATAATTTTATGTATACAGCTGTCCCATCTCCCATGGTGGAGTACAATGGTGGTATTTAGTAAGTATATAAAGATGCATCAAGAATTCCCAGCAGTCTTCTTCTAGTCCACATATCAGAAGAGCAATGAGGGCAACCAGGTGGCACTCTACCCTACAAACCTTACTTTTCCTCTTATGTTATCTAGATATCCTTGGCTTCCTGAATGCTCCCTGTCACTGAGTCACTACTCGGATGTTCTCCTGTCACCTGGTCTCAGCTTGGAGGCTGCAGTGTCACCTGGTCACTGCTTGGATGTCTCGCTGTCACCTGGTCACTGCTTGGATGTCTCGCTGTCACCTGGTCACTGCTTGGATGTCTCGCTGTCACCTGGTCACTGCTTGGATGTCTCGCTGTCACCTGGTCACTGCTTGGATGTCTCGCTGTCACCTGGTCACTGCTTGGATGTCTCGCTGTCACCTGGTCTCAGCTTGGATGCTGCACTGTCACCTGGTCACTGCTTGGATGTCTCGCTGTCACCTGGTCACTGCTTGGATGTCTCGTTGTCACCTAGTCACTGCTTGGATGTTTCGCTGTCACCTGGTCACTGCTCGAATGTCTCGCTGTCACCTGGTCTCAGCTTGGATGCTGCACTGTCACCTGGTCACTGCTTGGATGTCTCGCTGTCACCTGGTCACTGCTTGGATGTCTCGCTGTCACCTGGTCACTGCTTGGATGTCTCGCTGTCACCTAATCACTGCTTGGATGTCTCGCTGTCACCTGGTCACTGCTTGGATGTCTCGCTGTCACCTGGTCACTGCTTGGATCTCCTGCTGACACCTTGTCACTGCTTGAATGTCTCGCTGTCACCTGGTCACTGCTTGGATGTCTCGCTGTCACCTGGTCACTGCTTGGATGTCTCGCTGTCACCTGGTCACTGCTTGGATGTCTCGCTGTCACCTAATCACTGCTTGGATGTCTCGCTGTCACCTGGTCACTGCTTGGATGTCTCGCTGTCACCTGGTCACTGCTTGGATCTCCTGCTGACACCTTGTCACTGCTTGAATGTCTCGCTGTCACCTGGTCACTGCTTGAATGTCTCGCTGTCACCTGGTCACTGCTTGGATGTCTCGCTGTCACCTGGTCACTGCTTGGATGTCTCGCTGTCACCTAATCACTGCTTGGATGTCTCGCTGTCACCTGGTCACTGCTTGGATGTATCGCTGTCACCTAATCAGTGCTTGGATGTCTCGCTGTCACCTGGTCACTGCTTGGATGTCTCGTTGTCACCTAGTCACTGCTCGAATGTCTCACTGTCACCTGGTCACTGCTTGGATGTCTCACTGTCACCTGATCACTGCTTGAATGTCCCGCAGTCACCTGGTCACTGTTTAGATGTCTCACTGTCACCTGGTCACTGCTTGGATGTCTCGCTGTCACCTAATCACTGCTTGGATGTCTCACTGTCACCTGGTCACTGCTTGGATCTCTTGCTGTCACCTGGTCACTGCTTGGATGTCTCGCTTGCACTGCTTGGATGTCTCGCTGTCAACTGGGCATTGTCAGCATTTCAGCTCATCTTCAATGCTCCCATTATTTCCCACCTTCCTTTATGGCTTTCCCATATCTATTTAAGAAAATGATAGTTATTATGTATACAGCTCCATCATCTCATATGTGCAGTACAATGTGGCACTTAGTAGGTGGGCAGTAGTAGGCAGTCTTCTTCTAGTACATATATTAGAAGAGCAATGAGTGCAGCCAGTAGGCACTCTATCTTTTTCGCTTATGTCATTATCTAGCTATGTTTGGCTTTTTGATAGTTATGTTTGGATATCCTTTTGTCCAAGCAGTGACCTGGTGACTGCTAGGATTTCCCACTGTCACTTGGGAATTGTCTGATCCTCCAATGCCCCCATTACTCCCATCCTTCCTATATGACAGATGCAGCAGGGCAGGTACCATGTATCTCTTTATTGCATTGTTCACATATTTCTGCTGTGGAGGGAGAAGAGGCTACTGATGCACTGGTGTTACAAGGTGCTGTATAGCAGAAATAAAAGAAATAGCAGCAGCACTGAACTACTAATGAGATGAGAAGGAAGTCTTGATTTACCTTTCAGGGACAGTGAGGATCCTCTGTAAGATGGAGACAGGCTCACACATAGCACATACATAGCCAAAGCTCTCTTCTCCACTCCAGCACATGCCAAGCTCTGCCCCCACCTCCTGTTTTCTGTCCTTGTTCTGTATCTGGCAGTGAACAGCAGATTTCAGCCAAGATTTTAGAGCAGATTTTCACATTTTCTGGCTTATGGAATCATTGTGGATAAATGAAATGCAAACATACAAATGGCGGGAAGGTGTTTGAAATGGCAGTGATCATTTCATGAGTATTAGTGGTTTATTCCCACAGTACTTGATTGAATAAATGTGCAGGTTCGGCCAAATCTAGCATGAAACAACCTTTTTAATTGTGAGGTCTTTGTGATTATTATGTTGTGGGTGTTTATGGCATGAAAGCGAGATCTCATTAAAGGGATCGGGTATATGTCCATTGAATATTTGCGCCGTCTGTGATTTTTGGTTCACTTGTCCAGAAAGGAGGAGGTGGGCACCAGAGCATTGCTCATCCATGGTGCTCCAACAATTCAGGGCTAGCCTCGCTAAAATCTTTATTCTCTGGCTGTGTGAATATAGAAGCGGGTTGTTATCCAGTAGACAGATCGTTGTCTGTACCTGTCAGTCTGATGGTTATGGCTTCATGTCCTTTGTTTCACCTACCAGCTCTACCGGTCAGTGTCTATTCCAGGGTTTCCCAACCAGGGTGCCTCCAGCTGTTGCAAAGCTACAACTCCCAGCATGCCTGGACAGCCAAAGGCTGTCCAGGCATGCTGGGAGTTGTAGTTTTGCAACAGCTGGTGGCACCCTGGTTGGGAAACACTGGTCGACTCCGAGCATCCTCAAGGTTAACGCAATAGTTTGACAAATAATTCCCTGAATTGCTATTGCAGGTCAGGTGATTTAAATTATTGTATTGTATAAGAACCTGTATACAGATTTTATATATAATTGTTTTGTATACAGATTATATAGGAGTATGTTTCGCAGCAGTAGGCAGATGACAGATATAACGCACATTGAGAGTTGATCGCTACTTGTGCGCTCAGAAATTAGTTTTTTTTACCTGAGATTCAGATCGTCTGGGTTTTTGTTCACCTTCTTCTTAATCATCCAGTGGTGGCTCTATAGGATCACACTCCACTGGAACTGACAAAGAGACTGCACAAGCAGTCTATATAATAGGGGGAATCTGAGCAGCAGTCTATATATAATAGGGGGAATCTGAGCAGCAGTCTATATGGTGGGGGAATCTGAGCAGCAGTCTATATAATAGGTGGATTCTGAGCAGCAGTCTATATGGTGGGGGGAATCTGAGCAGCAGTCTATATAATAGGTGGATTCTGAGCAGCAGTCTATATGGTGGGGGAGAATCTGAGCAGCAGTCTATATAATAGGGGGAATCTGAGCAGCAGTCTATATAATAGGTGGATTCTGAGCAGCAGTCTATATGGTGGGGGAGAATCTGAGCAGCAGTCTATATAAAGCAGCAGTCTATATGGTGGGGGAGAATCTGAGCAGCAGTCTATATAATAGGGGGAATCTGAGCAGCAGTCTATATAATAGGGGGAATCTGAGCAGCAGTCTATATAATAGGGGGAATCGGAGCAGCAGTCTATATAATAGGGGGAATCGGAGCAGCAGTCTATATAATAGGGGGAATCTGAGCAGCAGTCTATATGGTGGGGAGAATCTGAGCAGCAGTCTGTATAATAGGGGGAATCTGAGGAGCAGTCTATATAATAGGGGGAATCTGAGCAGCAGTCTATATAATAGGGGGAATCTGAGCAGCAGTCTATATGGTGGGGGGAATCTGAGCAGCACTCTATATGGTAGGGGGAATCTGAGCAGCAGTCTATATGGTGGGGGAAATCTGAGCAGCAGTCTATATGATAGGGGAATCTGAGCAGCAGTCTATATAATAGGGGGAATCTGAGCAGCAGTCTATATAATAGGGGGATCTGAGCAGCAGTCTATATAATAGGGGGAATCTGAGCAGCAGTCTATATAATAGGGGGAATCTGAGCAGCCGTCTATATAATAGGGGGAATATGAGCAGCCATCTATATAATAGGGGGAATCTGAGCAGCAGTCTATATAATAGGGGGAATCTGAGCAGCAGTCTATATGGTGGGGGGAATCTGAGCAGCAGTCTATATAATAGGTGGAATCTGAGCAGCAGTCTATATAATAGGGGGAATCTGAGCAGCAGTCTATATAATAGGGGGAATCTGAGCAGCAGTCTATATAATAGGGGGAATCTGAGCAGCAGTCTATATAATAGGGGGAATCTGAGCAGCAGTCTATATAATAGGGGGAATCTCAGCAGCAGTCTATATAATAGGGGGAATCTGAGCAGCAGTCTATATAATAGGGGGAATCTGAGCAGCAGTCTATATAATCGGGGGAATCTGAGCAGCAGTCTATATAATAGGGGGAATCTGAGCAGCAGTCTATATGGTGGGGGGAATCTGAGCAGCAGTCTATATAATAGGGGGAATCTGAGAAACTGTCTATATAATAGGGGGAATCGGAGCAGCAGTCTATATAATAGGGGGAATCTGAGCAGCAGTCTATATGGTGGGGAGAATCTGAGCAGCAGTCTGTATAATAGGGGGAATCTGAGCAGCAGTCTATATAATAGGGGGAATCTGAGCAGCAGTCTATATAATAGGGGGAATCTGAGCAGCAGTCTATATAATAGGTGGAATCTGAGCAGCGGTCTTTATGGTGGGGGAGAATCTGAGCAGCAGTCTATATGGTGGGGGAGAATCTGAGCAGCAGTCTATATGGTGGGGGGAATCTGAGCAGCACTCTATATGGTAGGGGGAATCTGAGCAACAGTCTATATGGTGGGGGAAATCTGAGCAGCAGTCTATATGATAGGGGGAATCTGAGCAGCAGTCTATATAATAGGGGGAATCTGAGCAGCACTCTATATGGTAGGGGGAATCTGAGCAGCAGTCTATATGGTGGGGGGAATCTGAGCAGCAGTCTATAAAATAGGGGGAATCTGAGCAACAGTCTATATAATAGGGGGAATCTGAGCAGCAGTCTATATAATAGGGGGGATCTGAGCAGCAGTCTATATAATAGGGGGAATCTGAGCAGCAGTCTATATAATAGGGGGAATCTGAGCAGCAGTCTATATAATAGGGGGAATCTGAGCAGCCGTCTATATAATAGGGGGAATATGAGCAGCAGTCTATATAATAGGGGGAATCTGAGCAGTAGTCTATATAATAGGGGGAATCTGAGCAGCAGTCTATATAATAGGGGGAATCTGAGCAGCAGTCTATATGGTGGGGGGAATCTGAGCAGCAGTCTATATAATAGGTGGAATCTGAGCAGCAGTCTATATAATAGGGGGAATCTGAGCAGCAGTCTATATAATAGGGGGAATCTGAGCAGCAGTCTATATAATAGGGGGAATCTGAGCAGCAGTCTATATAATAGGGGGAATCTGAGCAGCAGTCTATATAATAGGGGGAATCTGAGCAGCAGTCTATATAATAGGGGGAATCTGAGCAGCAGTCTATATAATAGGGGGAATCTGAGCAGCAGTCTATATAATAGGGGGAATCTGAGCAGCACTCTATATGGTAGGGTGAATCTGAGCAGCAGTCTATATGGTGGGGGAAATCTGAGCAGCAGTCTATATAATAGGTGGAATCTGAGCAGCAGTCTATATAATCGGGGGAATCTGAGCAGCAGTCTATATAATAGGGGGAATCTGAGCAGCAGTCTATATGGTGGGGGGAATCTGAGCAGCAGTCTATATAATAGGGGGAATCTGAGAAACTGTCTATATAATAGGGGGAATCGGATCAGCAGTCTATATAATAGGGGGAATCTGAGCAGCAGTCTATATGGTAGGGGGAATCTGAGCAGCAGTCTATATGGTGGGGGGGGGAATCTGAGCAGCAGTCTATATGGTGGGGGGAATCTGGGAAGCAGTCTATATGGTGGGGGGAATCTGAGCAGCAGTCTGTATGGTGGGGGGAATCTGAGCAGCAGTCTATATGGTGGGGGGAATCTAAGCAGCAGTCTATATGGTGGGGGGAATCTGAGCAGCAGTCTATATGGTGGGGGGAATCTGAGCAGCAATCTATATGGTGGGGGGAATCTGAGCAGCAGTCTATATGGTGGGGGGAATCTGAGCAGCAGTCTGTATGGTGGGGGGAATCTGAGCAGCAGTCTATATGGTGGGGGGAATCTGAGCAGCAGTCTATATGGTGGGGGGAATCTGAGCAGCAGTCTGTATGGTGGGGGGAATCTGAGCAGCAGTCTGTATGGGGGCCTTAGCAGA
This sequence comes from Hyla sarda, assembly GCF_029499605.1. Classification (NCBI taxonomy): domain Eukaryota; kingdom Metazoa; phylum Chordata; class Amphibia; order Anura; family Hylidae; genus Hyla; species Hyla sarda. Next base: position 48,421,094 of record NC_079191.1, on the reverse strand, counting down.
AGTCGCTGTACACCCAGAGGAAGAAGAGGATTCACAGTAATTGGGGCAGCATAGAGAGTCTGTAAGAGGGGGTATGGAGACTAATATCTCTGACTCAGTACAGCCCTTTATCGCAACTACTGGACGATTAAACAACCACTTTGACTGGCTTTTTGCTTATATGTTTTGCCAGCTTTACTTGAATTTTGGGGGACTTCTAGCCGACAGTGTCATAATGTACCCCAAACTCTGCATTAATACTGTATAGGTGATCATGGTTCCAGTCTATGCGAGTTATGGGGATGTAATTATCTGAAGCTGGTAAACATGAAGAACTCGGGAGATCTTGGTTTTGCAGAAGCCCAGGTATGTTGGCTTTTAAACTTACCTTTTAAATGTACTCTTGCTTAATATAACACCTTTTTTTGCTTTTTCTATTTACAGCTGCTTGCTTCAGCCAACGTTGATTAACAAATAAGAAAAAGAAAGTTATTGGTTTAAGAAAAAAGTTTGCGCTAAAAGCCCTGTATTAGTGTTTCGTACATTTGGTGTGTGGGCGTTTCACCAGTCAGGCGTTTCAGGTCAGTGAGGGGAAAACTTATAATGAAGCGAATGCTGTTAAGTAAGAGTGTGGAGCTACAGTACTTATTAGCAGCAGGTTCATACAGCGGAGAGAATGCCTAAAATTGGTTGTATTCAATTATTGGGATTTAACAGATAAATCTGTTTACTAAAACAGATTTTTTGTTTTCTTAATTTTTTTTTATTTCTTCATAGTTTTTTCTGTTTTTTTCTGTAAAACCATTTTTCTGTAGGTCTTTTTTTTAATTGCTCAGTTTGTCTTCTGCAGCCTGCATGTCTACAGATATTGGGGGAGATTTATTAAAACCTGTGTAGAGAAATAGTGGTGCAGTTGCCCATAGTAACCAATCAGATCGCTTATTTCATTTTTTAAAAAGGCCTTTGAAAAATGAAAGAACCGATCTGATTGGTTGCTATGGGCAACTGTACCACTCCTCCTCTACCCAGGTTTTTATAGATCTCCCCCATAGTGCTCTATTCAATTTAGAGTGAAATCTCCCACAAGAGTTGCCTGAAAGCTCAAGTCTCCAGCCCAATTCTCTTCTCTCCTGAACGACCTTCTAAACTGATTGATGATGAAATTGAATGATAGTTAACCCTTAAAGCGTTACTGTGCTTATAAACAACTTTTAACAAGTTGATCAGGTATGTCAAATGTTATTGATCACACCAGCTCTCACTCCTGGGACCCGCTGCAAGCATGATTTAATAGCCAGGGAAGCGGGCAGCATTGCGCTCCGCTACCCAGCTGGATGAGAGATCCGTACATTTCTCTGCATAGACTTTTATGCATAGAAATGGATGGATCTCTTGGCTGACCGGGGAGCCGAGCGCAATGCCACCCAGCTCCCTGGCTATCAAGATTGAGTGACACCTGATATGATCAACAACTTTTTACATTTCTGATCAACATGTCAAAAGTTGTTTTTCAGCACAGTAATGATTTAAAGATTAACTATCACACGATTAGGTCACAAATCAGTTTAGAAGGTCATTCAGGAGAAAAGAGAGTTGGGCTGGAGACTAAGCTGTCAGACAGCTCTTGTAGGGGATTTCACTCTAAATTGATCAGAGCACTATAACTGGCTGCAGAAGAGAAACTGAGCCATTAAAAAAAAAAGACCCAAAGAAAAGTGTTTTTACAGAAAAAACTATGACACCAAAGTTATATAACCCTACATATATAGTAGGTAAGGGTACGTATTTAAACCTCTAACGCCAAAAAGAGAACCGTACCACAGCAACAAGAAAATAATAAGATTTAAAAGATAAACTTTATTAATGCAACACAGTAATGCCCGCAGACCCGACACCGCGCCCGGCCACCACAGTGCGGTAATGCCCGCGGATTCCACATCCCCCCGGCCACCCCAGTCATGCCCGCAGACCCCACAGCCCCCCTCGGCCACCCCCCGCCTCCTTTGGCTGGTCCCGCGGCACCGGCGGCAAGTTAGCTTACCGTAATTCAGCCGGGGCAGGGATGCTGATGTTCTAAAACGTCGGCGCGTATGCACGGCCGACGTCACGGACGTGTCCCTGCCCCCGGCTGCTAAGCAACAGAAGAAGATCTCGTCGCAGGGTACCATAAGGTATGAAAGTGAAATGAGTACCGGTACCCAAGTTTATTATGGCAGAGGGGTGGGGGGCACTGTAGGGCAGTGTTTCCCAACCAGTGTGCCACCAGCTGTTGCAAAACTACAACTCCCAGCATGCCCGGACAGCCAAAGGCTGTCCGGGCATGCTGGGAGTTGTAGTTTTGCAACAGCTGGAGGACATTGGTTGGGAAACACTGCTGTAGGGTACGGTAGTAGTGTGGAGGACGACAGGGGAAGGGGAGGATGGGGGGCTGCAGGAGTGTGGAGGATGCCCCCTATCCTCCACACTCCTGCAGCCCCCCATCCTCCACACTCCTGCAGCCCCCCATCCTCCACACTCCTGCAGCCCCCCATCCTCCACACTCCTGCAGCCTCCCATCCTTCACACTCCTGCAGCCCCCCATCCTCCACACTCCTGCAGCCCCCCATCCTTCACACTCCTGCAGCCCCCCATCCTTCACACTCCTGCAGCCCCCCATCCTCCACACTCCTGCAGCCCCCCATCCTCCACACTCCTGCAGCCCCCCATCCTCCACACTCCTGTAGCCCCTCATCCTCCACACTCCTGCAGCCTCCCATCCTCCACACTCCTGCAGCCCCCCCATACCATAAATAAATAAGCCCTACCCTGAAAATAAGCCCTAGTGTGTTTTTTGTGACTAAAATTAATATAAGACCCAGTCTTATTTTCGGAGAAACACGGTAGTATTCTGCTTTCCCCTCAGAACCCAGTGGCTCCTGTTCCTGTCCTCTCTACCTAACTTCTGTTCTCTTTGGTTCCCTCCCATCTCTGGACTCCTACTTCTTTTCCCCTTCCCCTTGTCTTGTCCCCTTGTGTTTGTACCCTTGTGCCCTTCTTGTGAACATCTTGTTACCTGGAATTTGTTATCAGTTTCCTTACTCATGTTGCGTACATGTCTGGCTGGACATGGTTTGGTAAATGTCATTAGAATTTTCCAGTGTGGCTTACTTCTCTTTCTCAGTTTGAGGTTTACTGAGATGCTTTATTGTTCCCTGATCAGGAGTTTGGTGATATGTAAAACCTGAACGTAAACTTGTCTTGCACCAGTATACTTGTAGGGTGATTGTACTTTATGTTTGTTTATATGTTTTTATTTGAAACTGAATAAAACTTTAATTGGAAAAAAAATCAGAGGCCGTATGATGCCCCTTTTCAAAATTGGCTATGGCGCCCCCTTTCTTCTATGTACACTAACTCAGCTGAGCATCTAGGCTCTACCCCAGAGATTGAGCCTTTGAGCAGATACCTGGTGAACAACAGATACCTGGTGAATGAATTTCACACTTTTTCATGTGGCATAGTAAAACCTTCTGCAGTGGTGTACAATAAGGCTAGGTTCACACTGCGGAATCTCTGGGCGCTAGGACCGTGCGGACACTGCAGTCTCCATTAGGCTGCAATGTGTTCTGCCAGTTTTTCCCCCTGAATAATGAGCAACGCCATTCACAAATTCCGCTTCACAAATTCTGAAGTGTGAATTTGTGAACGGAAACCCATTCACTATACAGTACATTTTAGTAAGCGGAATTTCTGCCTGCAATTTCAAAGCGGAATTGCAGACAGAAATTCCGTAGTGTGAACCTAGACTTAGAGTCTATTGACACAGCAGAATTTTCGCTTGTGGAATTCCTCCTCAAATAAAAAGCCCAGACTACGGAATTTCTGATTGTCTGCCTGGAAAATTTTGCGCTACTATTTTCCGCCTCCAATGGCGTTTTTCAGTTTCATGCGTAATTTTGTCATTTCCGTGAGTAATCCGCCGCTATTCCGAGCGGAAACGAAGCCACCAAATCCGCCTTAAATTTTTGCTTAAATTGGACGCCGAAAACAATGGGAGTGCACTGAGAGCCAAGTTCAGCCCCTTTTGGACCATGTGATCACATGACCCGACCCAGGTCCGTAAAGTTTTGCTGGGGAAGGAAGCTGCTGAGGTGCAGACATGAGCCGGCAAGCCTATTCCCGAATGTGTATAGGCACAGAGGATGTCATCACTGAGGTATAAACTATGTTGATACATTTGATATATTTGAGTTTTAAAGGGGTAGTCCAGTGGTGAAAAACTTATCCCCTATACAGTACTAAGGATAGGGGATAAGTTTGAGATCGCGGGGGGTCCGACCGCTGGGGCCCCCTGCGATCTCTCTTTACGGGGGCCAGGCTCTCCGGCCAGATAGCGGGTGTCGATCTCCGCACGAAGCGGCGGCCGACATGCCCCCTCAATACATCTCCATGGCAGAGCCGGAGATTGCCGAAGGCAGCGCTTCGGCTCTGCCATAGAGTTGTATTGAGGGGGCGTGTCGGCCGCCGCTTCGTGCGGAGGTCAACATGGCCCCATCCCGCGGGCTGTCAGGGCTCCGTACAGGAGATCGCAGGGGGCCCCAGCGGTCGGACCCTCCGCGATCTCAAACTTATCCCCTATCCTTAGGATAGGGGATAAGTTGTTCACCACTGGGTTTACCACTGGACTACTCCTTTAAGGTACAGTGTACTTTGAGTTTTAAGGTACATTTATCCAAGCACATGTTTCCAAATACCCAGACTTTGCTAATGGCAGCATGTACAGTGTAATACGGCCATTAGGAGATCTGCATGTAGCCCAGCACGTTTCCAAATACACCTAGTTTTATAATGGCAGCATGTACAGTGTACTATGGGCTTGAGGAGATTTGCATTTTGACAAGCACATGTAGTTCTAAAAATATGGTGAATCTGGTATTATTATTAATTTTTTTGTCCAAAAAATTTGGTTATAGGTAGAGTGTCGTCCCTGGATTTGGGATAAGGGCCATGGTGAATATTTGAATAGAACCAGACGTGAAGAAGCATGGCATGAGATTGCAGTAGCCTTATTTGACAACTTTGATCAAATGTCTTCTTCAATTCAGAATGAGATTTGTAAGTTTGGTATAATTTTTTTATTTATAACTTGTACAATTTAACAACATCAAATAATGAAAAGGATGCCAATCTAATTTTTCTAAGTAACATACATCTTTGTACTTTTAATTCCTCGTGTACACTTTTATCTTATGAAAAATTCTAAAGATAGTTGAAGTTGATCAAACTATTTATATCCCTATTTATCTTTTTGTTTATATTCTCTGTACACATGTACATTAATCATAGCCTTATATATTGCAAGACAGTCATCACTAATTTAGTTAACGGATGACTTTTCTTGAATTTTTGTACCTGGATCTTTGTTTATTATATTTTTACAAGATAACATTTTATTATTTTTTTGTTACATTTTAAAATACTATATAGTAAAGGACATCAGAAACCGATGGAAATCTGCAAGCGACTATTTTGTGAAGGGTATCAAGAAAGCAGAAAAAAGTGGGTCAGCTGGTGGCAAAAGGAAAAAAATACCCAATGAGAACCAACTTCAATTTTTATGCCCTAACAGAGTTTTCAGACTGTAAGTACATGTTGAATTTATGCATGCAGGTTTATCACCCATACTTCCCCTTCAAAAAATATCTAAGCTCCTAAAAATTTCACATCTGTTTATTCTAGAACTTCAACTTTCAGGCACCATCAAATACACAACAAGATGCAGATGAAGAGCCAAGGTTTGAGCCAGTACGTTCAGACACACCTTTGGAATCTGAAGCACCAGACCCATCCAATCCGTTGGAATATTTTGACCAACATCTGGATGTAGAGGAGGATGTGTCTAACCTTAGCAGTGATTAGCCCCCCAGTAGTACACCTACACCAGCTGCTGGTGAGATTGAAGAGATGGAAGAAGCCACAAACATCCCTTCTTCACAAACAACGACAAGACCACCCACAGAACGTAGATCCCTCCGAATAACTGATAGTCAGCTTGAGGTTGAAAGTCAAGCTCTATAATTTATTCGGAGGGTTGACAGCAGTGATGACAGTTCTAATTTTGGTTATGAAATGGCATCTTGCTGCCGTAAAGTGCCTCTTGACCACCAAAGCCATTTTAAAGCATACTGTCACGCTGTTGCGCAAGTCTTTCTTTCCCCCCAGGCCCTGCCTCCATTAGAGGATATGATAAAAAATGTGCACATCACAGCTGGACACAGGGCCCCCAGCCCTCCACCACCTGCACACAATATTTCCACACAAACCGAGGGTTTTTATGTGGGTATTTACAACCCCCCGCCTTCTTGGTCCTCTTCTGGGGTTTACCCCTACCATCCTCCCTTTCAGACACAATACCCTAGTAGCAGTGTAATTAGCCACCACAACCCCTCTGCATCATCTGCATTGGAGTCTTTTTCCTCAGAACCCACATATCACAATCTGTGATTTTTCCCATGAGCATCATTGAAGTTGGTCCACACATTTTCTTGTTGCATTGTTTGTACATTTTATGTCCAGATATTTATCTTGTAAAAATATATTTTGAATGCATTGTTGCTTTCAAATGTTAAAAAATGTTTATAAAGTGTAATTTTATGGCTAGTTCGCCAAATTTTCAACTACACAAAAAAAATTTAAATGCTGTGTCTGGTAATTTAATATCCAAATATAAGGAGATCCTCAAGGAGTTAGGGGGTCACTTAACTTGCTCTGGTCTTTTATATTGGGATATTGAGCTTACAACATATCCATGGTCAAGTATAGTTGATTCACCATGGGAATTGAATGTAGGTGGAAGATTTTAGATTCAATGACATTGTCATTATAATCAGTTTGCAAAATCATTACACTATAATCTAATCACATTGACCATTGATATTTTGTGGCAGGTCTATGGCAAAATATACTACTTTGAACTATTTTCCACACGGGACCTCAGGATGCCATGGTTAATACACACAAAATTTGTAATACATTTCTGTCTAATTTGGTTTGAAGAGTATGACAAGTAAAATACATCTCCAAATCAATTTGAAACACAATACAGAACGTTGAATACAGGATATGGTAACAAAATAATTTTAAAGACACTGAGGCAAATTATAATTTGAGTTTACTACTCATCCTTTTGTAAAAAAAAATAATAACACACAAAATTAGGCATGATCCAACATTTACAAATGGTGATGTTCTTCATATCTCACCCAAAAAATAAAAAAAATAAAAAATTTGCATCTTCTTGTGTGTAGAAGATATCTTCAAATGGCCAACCTGGTTATCAACAAAAGGCTGTCAATTTGTCCAGGGAACGGCACCTTCAGTAGATAGGAAATAGGAAGTGAATTCTTCTCTAACCACAATCGCTTGTTGAGCTGTGCGGCCAGAACCCCATGACCCAGCAGACTCACCCCACGAAACATGTTCCTCCTCTTCTATATCGGGGTTAGCATAGTCCAGAATATAGTTGTGGAGAACACATGTCGATTTAATGACTGAGTCTATTGTGTCAACATCCAACTGAATAGCAGTGCTCAAGATCCTCCACTTCCCAGCCATGATCCCAAATGCGCACTCCACGAAGCGCTGTGCCCGGGTAAGCCTCTGGTTGAACACTCGCTTCCGGTCATCAGGTTCGGCAGAAGTGGGAAAGCCTCATCAGAGACGAAAACATAGGGAAGAGAATTCATGGTACCAGGAAGTGGCTTTGGTGGAGGCAGAGTGACTTGATTTTGAAGGACATGACGGCCAAATTCTGAAGACATCAGCACCCGTGAGTCCCCGGTACTGCCATAGGCGCCAACTTCAATAGCAATAAACTTGTACTGAACATCAGCCACCGCCATCAGGACCACAGAAAAATACTTTTTATAATTGTATAAGCGTGATCCTGATCCCGGTGACTGATGTACACGAATATGCTTACCGTCGACAGCGCCTATGAAGTTGGGAAAGTGGGCAACAGACTGAAATCCTGATCCTGCCTGAAGCCATCTCTCCTGGTTTGGCTGCATGTATAAGACGCACCCTATTTTTAGGTGCAAAATCTAAAAAATTAAAGATTTTGAACCCAATAGTGGTCTTCAACCTGCGGACCTCCAGATGTTGCAAAACAGATTGAAGACCACTGCATAGGAGGTAATACTCACGTGTCCCCGCGCTCCGGACCCGTCACCGCTGCCCTGGATGTCGCTCCATCACTGTTGCCGTGTCCCCGTCGCTCTGCTGCCGGCCTGCTGCTGAACGTCTCTGCTGCCGGCCGGGTATCCTCGCTCTCCGTCGCCGTCATCACGTCGTTACGCACGCCGACGCACGTACGCGACGACGTGATGATGAGGAAGGAGAGCGCCGGCCATACAGGGGATCCCTGAACGGAGAAGACACCGAGGAGGCAGGTAAGGTCCCTCCCGGTGTCCTGTAAGCACTAACCAGGCTATTCAGTCGGGCTGTTCGGGACCGCCGCGGTGAAATCGCGGCGGTCCCGAACAGCCCGACTGAACAGCCGGGTTAGTGTCACTTTCCCTTCAGACGCGGCAGTCAGCTTTGATCGCCGCGTCTGAAGGGTTAATACAGGGCATCACCGCGATCGGTGATGTCCTGTATTAGCCGCGGGTCCCGGCCGTTGATGGCCGCAGGGACCGCCGCGATAGGGGTGTATTCGCGGTATAAGACGCACCGACTTTTTCCCCCCAGTTTTGGGGAAGAAAAAGTGCATCTTATACGGCGAAAAATACGGTAATACAAAAATCGTAGAAGATTTAGATTACATTTTAATGAGTTAATAATTAAAAAAAAAACATAAAATTAAAGAAGATAAAATACAATGTTTGATAATTAAATTCCACATAGGAATCAAAATAATACATTATATTTACCTCAAGGTGATCAACAGATGCACTATTGGTGAGATTGCTTTGCACAAATGTGTGTGTGGAAGATGTGGTCCAACAATGGCCAAAAGATTATCAAAGGCCTCCATTGGACAAAGTTATAGAATTTATCCATAAAACTACAATAGAAATTAAAAAATACATAAGTAACAAACACATAACAATTTTACAGGATACATATACATGAGCTCAGCATAACGATTACCAATATGACCACGGTCGTCACGCAGCAGATTTATGGGCTGAACCCGATAACGGCGAAGCCTCCTGGCTTCCAACTAAAAACAACATACAAAATGAAAGCTATTTCACATTGGTCCAACACATGTAAAGTTGATTAAAACATCCTTTTAAATTTACAAAGAAGTTTGACATTAAATTACCTGACGCTGCCTGCGACGACGCAAGACATTCACTAAAATGCTCATCAAAGCACGCATCTCAGGGGGGTTGCAAGTGCGTAATTGGTGGTTCCTCAGCAGGAATGATTGCAGGAGAAGCCAGATCCGACATTATATTAAATTAATGTGGAGAAAAAGCTGAAAGGAAGCCACAAGAAAAAGCACAACTCCTTGCCCAAAAAGAAAAATGGAGATTGCAAACTAGATAAGGGGCGTATTTAAAAGGAAGAATGTGGGCTAGTCCAAGAACCAGTGGGCTGATCATATTTACATTTCTGACTAAAATCCGTCCGGATTTTCCGCATATAATCCGCTTGCAATCTGCCTACGTTCCGCGTTCGATCAAAAATCCGCCGGGAAATGAGAGTCCCATTGAAGTCAATGGGGTTCTGCGGCGGAAATCCGTCTGAAGAAAGAGCACCTCCTTTCTTAAGGCGGAAATTTTCTAGTGGAAATTAGGATTGCAAATTCTGGCTGAAAAAATCCGAAGTATGAACAGGTGCACGGAAGGCTAGGTTCACACTACGGAATTTCCGCCTGTCTGCTTGGAAATTAATGCCTCCAAAGGCGTTTCTCGATTTCATACAGAATTTTGTCATTTCCACGAGCAATCCGCCACTATTCTGAACGGAAATTCCGCCCCCAATTGCAATCGTAAATTTGAAGCAGAAAACAGTGGGACTGCACTAAGGAGCCAAGTTCTGCCCCTTTTGGACCATTTGGTCACATGACCCGAACCAGGTCAGTCAACTTTTTCATGCTTGGCTGGGGAAGGAAGCTGCTGAGGTGCAGACATGAGCCGGCAAGCCTATTCCAGAATGTGTATAAGCACAGAGGACGTCCCCACTAGTGTTGCTCGCGAATATTCGCAATGCGAATTTTATTCGCGAATATCGCATATTCGTGAATTCGCGAATATTCGCGAATATAGCACTATATATTCGTAATTACGAATATTCGTTTTTTTTTTTTTTTTCACAGTACACATCACAGTGATCACCCCTCTCTGCTTCCAGCTTGTGTGGTGTAAAGAAGGCTCTAATACTACTGTGTGAGACTGGTGTGCGAATGTTCGCATATGCAAATTTTCGTATATGTTAATTTTCGCATACGCGAATTTTCACATATGCGAAAATAAAACGAGAATATTACGAATATGCGAATATTTGCGAATATATGACGAATATTCGTCCATATATTCGCGAATATTCGCGAATTCGAATATGGCCTATGCCGCTCAACACTAGTCCCCACTGAGGTATAACTATATAAACTAGTATTTGCTGTCCCAAAAGTCCACTTTGTATATTGCTTGGTGTTAGTAATGTTGGGACAGGTACAGTGTAGTGTGGCCATGAGGAGATATGCATTTTGCCAAGCACATGTGTTACGCCTAGCGCTCCGGGTCCCCGCTCCTCCCCGGAGCGCTCACGGCGTCTTTCTTCCTGCAGCTCCCCGGTCACTCCCGCTGACCGGGAGCGCTGCTCTGTCATGGCCGTTGGGGATGCGATTCGCACAGCGGGACGCACCCGCTCGCGAATCGCATCCCAGGTCTCTTACCTGACTCGCTCTCCCTCGGTCCTGTCCCGGCGCGCGCGGCCCCGCTCCCTAGGGCGCGCGCGCGCCGGGTCTCTGCGATTTAAAGGGCCAGTGCACCAATGATGGTGCCTGGCCCAATCTTCCCAATTTGCTTAATTGGCTCCCACCTGTGCACTCCCCTATATCTAGTCACTTCCCCTGCACTCCCTTGCCGGATCTTGTTGCACTTGTGCCTAGTGAAAGCGTTTCCCTGTCTGTTCCTAGTCCGTGTTCCTGACCTCCTGCCGTTGCCCCTGACTACGATCCTTGCCGCCTGCCCCCGACCTTCTGCTACGTCCGACCTTGCTTCTGCCTACTCCCTTGTACCGCGCCTATCTTCAGCATCTTCAGCAGCCAGAGAGGTAAGCCGTTGCTAGTGGATACGACCTGGTCACTACCGCCGCAGCAAGACCATCCCGCTTTGCGGCGGGCTCTGGTGAAAACCTGTAGTGGCTTAGAACCGGTCCACTAGCGCGGTCCTCGCCATCCCTCTCTGGCACAGAGGATCCACTACCTGCCAGCCGGCATCGTGACAGTAGATCCGGCCATGGATCCCGCTGAAGTTCCTCTGTCAGTTGTCGCTGACCTAACCACGGTGGCCGCCCAGCAAGCCCGTCAGATCGCCCTTCTAACCCGTCAGCTGTCGGAAATGTCCACCATTTCGCACCAACTTCAGTCGCAACTTCTCCAGCAATCTTCTCCTCCGCCAGCTCCTGCACCTCCTCCGCAGCGAGTGGCCACTCCTAGCCTCTGCCTGTCCTTGCCGGACAAATTTGATGGGGACTCTAAGTATTGCCGTGGCTTTCTTTCGCAATGTTCCCAGCACTTGGAGATGATGTCGGACCAGTTTCCTACTGAAAGGTCTAAGGTGGCTTTCGTAGTCAGCCTTCTGTCCGGAAAAGCCCTGTCATGGGCCGCACCGCTCTGGGACCGCAATGACCCCGTCACTGCCTCTGTACACTCCTTCTTCTCGGAAATTCGAAGTGTCTTTGAGGAACCTGCCCGAGCTTCTTCAGCCGAGATTGCCCTGCTGAACCTGGCCCAGGGTGTTTCTTCCGTTGGCGAGTACGCCATTCAGTTCCGTGCTCTTGCTTACGAGTTGTCCTGGAATAGTGAGGTTCTCTGCGCGACCTTTAAAAAAGGCCTATCCAGCAACATTAAAGATGTTCTGGCCGCACGAGAGACTCCTGCTGACCTACATGAACTCATTCATCTAGCCACTCGCATTGACATGCGTTCTTCCGGATGGCGTCTGGAGCTCCGCCTGGATATGGACTTTGTTCGCACGAAGCGTTTTTTCTCTCCGGCTCCTCTCTCCTCTGGTCCTCTGCAATCTGTTCCTGTGCTTCCCGCCGCGGAGGCTATGCAAGTTGACCGGTCTTGCTTGACACCTCAAGAGAGGACACGACGCCGCATGGAGAATCTTTGCCTGTACTATGCCGGTACCGAACACTTCCTGAAGGATTGTCCTATCCGTCCTCCCCGCCTGGAAAGACGTACGCTGACTCCGCACAAAGGTGACACAGTTCTTGATGTCAACTCTGCTTCTCCACGCCTTACTGTGCCTGTGCGGATATCTGCCTCTACCTTCTCCTTCTCTACTATGCTCTTCTTGGATTCCGGATCTGCAGGAAAATTTTTTTTGGCCTCTCTCATCAACAGGTTCTACGTTCCTGTGACCAGTCTCGCCAGACCCCTCTACATCTATTGTTTTTACAATAAAAGATTGGACTGTCTCGTACGTTTCCACACAGAACCCCTCCTAATTTGCATCGGACCTCATCACGGAAAAATTGAGTTTTTTTTCCTCAGGTTCTTTGGCCCCAAGAAGAGGGGGAGACCCAAGGGGGGGGGGTACTGTTACGCCTAGCGCTCCGGGTCCCCGCTCCTCCCCGGAGCGCTCACGGCGTCTTTCTTCCTGCAGCTCCCCGGTCACTCCCGCTGACCGGGAGCGCTGCTCTGTCATGGCCGTTGGGGATGCGATTCGCACAGCGGGACGCACCCGCTCGCGAATCGCATCCCAGGTCTCTTACCTGACTCGCTCTCCCTCGGTCCTGTCCCGGCGCGCGTGGCCCCGCTCCCTAGGGCGCGCGCGCGCCGGGTCTCTGCGATTTAAAGGGCCAGTGCACCAATGATGGTGCCTGGCCCAATCTTCCCAATTTGCTTAATTGGCTCCCACCTGTGCACTCCCCTATATCTAGTCACTTCCCCTGCACTCCCTTGCCGGATCTTGTTGCACTTGTGCCTAGTGAAAGCGTTTCCCTGTCTGTTCCTAGTCCGTGTTCCTGACCTCCTGCCGTTGCCCCTGACTACGATCCTTGCCGCCTGCCCCCGACCTTCTGCTACGTCCGACCTTGCTTCTGCCTACTCCCTTGTACCGCGCCTATCTTCAGCATCTTCAGCAGCCAGAGAGGTAAGCCGTTGCTAGTGGATACGACCTGGTCACTACCGCCGCAGCAAGACCATCCCGCTTTGCGGCGGGCTCTGGTGAAAACCTGTAGTGGCTTAGAACCGGTCCACTAGCGCGGTCCTCGCCATCCCTCTCTGGCACAGAGGATCCACTACCTGCCAGCCGGCATCGTGACAACATGTTGTTTGTAAAATTGTGTGCTTATGGTATTATTTTTAACCAGTTGCCAACGAAGGACGAGCCAGCTCGTCCTGAGCCGGCAACCGTTATATGACGTGGGCTCCTGCTCCTGCGATCGGCGCTGCGTGCTATTAGCGGCGGGTCCCGACTTCACTATGACGCCGGGCCCGCCGTGATATGATGCGGGGTTACCGTGTAACCCCGGGTTATATCACGGGAGCAGGAACAAGGATGTACCTGTACATCCTTGGTCCTTAAGGGGTTAAAACATAAATAACTTGAAAATGATAAATCTCTTTGTCATAGAACTTCGGGCAACTTTCAGGCATCATCCAGGACACTACAAGATACAGATGAAGTGGTAAGGTTTGACCCAGTACGTTCAGACAAACCTTTGGAATCTGAAGCACCAGGCCCATCCAATCCGTTGGAATATTTTGGCCAACATGTGGATGTAGAGGAGGATGTATCTAACCTTAGCACTGATCAGCCCCCTAGTAGTACACCTACACCAGCTGCTGGTGAGACTGAAGAGATGGAAGAAGCCACAAACATCCCTTCTTCACAAACAACGACCAGAACACCCACTGCTAGGAGGAGCCATAGATCCCCCCAAATAAGTGATAGTCAGCTTGAGGTTGAAACTCAAGCTCTGAAATGTATTCAGAGGGTTGACAGCAGTGATGAGAGTTCCTATTTTGGGTATGAAATGGCATCTTGCTGCCGCAAGGTGCCTCTTGACCGCCAAAACCATTTAAAAGCATAGTCATGCAGTTGCGCAAGTATTTGTGGCACCCAAACCGAGGGTTTTTATGTGGGTACTTACAACCCCCCGCCTTCTCTGTCCTCTTCTGGGATTTACCCCTACCATCCTCCCTTTCACCCACAATACCCTAGCAGTGGAATTATCCACCCCAACCCCTCTGCCTCATCTGCTTTGGAGTCAATTTCTTCCGAACCCGCATATCACAATATGTGATTTTTTTTCAGGAGCATCTTTTAAGTTGGTAAACATATTTTCGTGTTGCCTTGTTTGTATGTTGTTGCTCAAGCTATTTATGTTGTTAATTTATTTCTTGGAGCCATTGGTGCTTTAACCCCTTAAAGACCAGGCCAATTTTTACTGTAGGACCAGAGCGTTTTTTTGCACATCTGACCACTGTCCCTTTAAGAATTAATATCTCTAAAACGCTTTTACTGAATATTCTGATTCTGAGATAGTTTTTTCGTGACATATTCTACTTTATTTTGGTGGTAAATTTTCGGCGTTACTTGCATCCTTTTTTGGTGAAAAATCCCAAAATGTCATGAAAATTTTGTATTTTTCTAACTTTGAAGCTCTCTACTTGTAAGGAAAATTGATGTTCCAAATAAATTTTATTTTTATCCACAAATACAATATGTCCACTTTATGTTGGCATCATAAAATGGACATATTTTTACTTTTTGAAAAAATTAGAGGGCTTCAAAGTAGAGCAGCAATTTAAAAAAAATTCATGAAAATTGCTAAATCTGAAGGGACAGATGTTACAGAACTACAACTCCCAGCATTCCTGGGCAGTCTAGGCATGCTGGGAGTTGCAGTTTGGCCTTCCCAGTGGTTGCCACAGTAAAGATCACATTACTTTCACTTTCATTCCCCCCCACCCACCCAGTCGCTTCCCTACCTGACCCAGGATCCAGCAGTCTCCAGCGACGATTGGCTCTTCCCAGGCATCTTCTTGTGCAGGTACCGACCTCCATATTCTCCCCATGTTCCCCGCGACATCCAGGGGTGGGCAGAACGGGACCCACTGTCCTGCTCTGCCATTGGTCACAATCAGTTCTGACCAATGGCAGGGGATAGGAGGAGATCGCAGCACTGCAACCTCACTCCTACCCTGCAAGATGATCGGGGCTGTCACTGACAGGTCAGATCATCACTATTTTCCGGGCTGATCGGGTCACCAGAGACCCAATCAGCCCGGAATTGCAGAAAATCGCATGTCTGAATTGACATGCGATTTTCTGCGATCGCCGACATGGGGGGGGGGGGGGGTCCTTAAGACCCAGGGCGCAGGGACGTACTCATACGTGCCTGGTCCTTAATGGGTTAAATTTGAAAATGTTTACAAAGTCTGATTTTTCAGGCTAGTTCGAAAATATTAAAATTACCCTCAAAAACATTGTTGTCTGTCCGCTAATTTATCTGAAAACATAATGAGATCCTCAAGATAGTACGGGGTCTACAAACGTGCTCTGGTGTTTATCTTGTGATATTGAGCTTACAACACATCCATGGTCAAGTGTAGCTGATTCCACATGGGAATTTGATGGAGGTGTCTAAAATTACATTGTGAATATCAAGGAATCGCTCATAAAATACCTTAGACTATAATCCAGAACACTGAATACAGAATATGGTAATGTTTTTAAAGGCATTGAGCCAAATGAAATTTTGAGCTTACAACTCATCCATTTATACAATTATAATAAGAGGGAAAATAAGGTATGAAACTAAATTTACAAAGAGTAATGTTCTTCATCTATAACAAAAGTACATAAAACATAAAAAGGCACAACAATGAACATCTTCTTGGGTCTTGTAGCCATCTTCCAATGAACAACCTGTTGATCAGCAAAAGGCTGTCAATTTGTCCAGGGAACGGCACCTTCGGGAGACATGAAATAGGAAGTGAAGGCTTCTTGAACCACTAGCGCTTGTTGAGATGTGCGTCCCGAACCCCATGACCCAGCAGACTCACCCCATGACACATGTTCCTCCACTTCTATATCGGGGTTAGCATAGTCCATAATATAGTTGTGGAGAACACATGTAGCTTTAAGTCTACTGTGTCAACATCCAACTGAATGGCAGTGGTCAAGATCCTCCACTTCCCAGCCATGATCCCAAAGGCGCACTCCACGTAGCGTCGTTCCTGGCTCAGCCTCTGGTTAAACTCTCGCTTCCGGTCATAAAGTCCCCTTTGGGGGTATGGGTGCAGCAGGTTCGGCATAAGTGGAAAAGCCTCATCCGATACCAAAACATAGGGAAGTGGATGCATGGTACCCGGAAGTGGTTTTGGGTGGAGGCAGAGTTACTTGATATTGCAGTACATGACGGCCAAATTCAGAAGACATCATCACCCGTGAGTCCCCGGTACTATCATAGGCGCCAACTTCAATAGCAATAAACGTGTACTGAACATCAGCCACCGCCATCAGGACCACAGAAAAAGACTTTTTGTAATTGTAGAAGCTGGATCCTGATCCCGGTGGCTGATGTACACGAATATGCTTACCGTCGACAGAGCCTATGCAGTTCGGGAAGTGGGCAACAGACTGAAAGCCTGGTGCTGTCTGAAGCCATCTCTCCTGGGTAAG
This sequence comes from Hyla sarda, assembly GCF_029499605.1. NCBI lineage: Eukaryota > Metazoa > Chordata > Amphibia > Anura > Hylidae > Hyla > Hyla sarda. The sequence continues at coordinate 48,404,259 of NC_079191.1, read as the reverse complement.
ACTGGGCAAGGAAATTGGCTGCATAAAACAACAAAAAGCTTAAAACAACACAAAATACATCATGAAAAATTAATGCATGATAAACATGTTTAAACCATAAGGTCACATAAAAATATATGTCGACATTATAAAATAATAAAATATATTTTTAAAAAGGTATCCATGTGTGCAAACTTTAGATTAGATTCTAATGAGAAAATGGAAAACAATACCCCCCCCCCCTCAAAAAAAAAAAAAACATTAAACAACAACATTGTTAGAAAATTGAACTACATATATTACTTAAAAAATATATGACATTTGCCTCAAGGTGGTCAACAGACGCAACATTGATGGCTTTGCGCAATTTTGAGTTTGAACGCTGAAGATGTGGTTCCACAATGAACAAAAGATTATCAAATGCCTCCATTGACATATGGACAAAATTGTAACATTTCTCGGGATATCTACATTTTATATAAATAAAAAAATATATTTAAAAACATAGCAAAAACAATAGAACAAACACATAAAAAAATAACATGAAACATATCCACACATACCGTCTGAGCTCAACATAATGATGACCAATATGACCACCGTCGTCACGAAAAAGATTTATGGGGGGAACCCAATAGCGGCGATGCCTCCTGGCTTCCAACTAAAAACAACATACAAAATTAAATATACCGTATATACTCGAGTATAAGCCGACCCGAGTATAAGCCGAGACCCCTAATTTCAACCCAAAATCCCAGGAAAAGTTATTGACTCGAGTATAAGCCTAGGGTGGGAACTACATCATCCCCCCCTGTCATCATCCAGACCCGTCATTAACATCCTCATCATCATCACCGCCTGTCATCATCCAGACCCTCATCATCATCACCTGTCATCATCCCCTTGTCATCATCCCACACATCCCCCATTCATCATCCCCTTGTCATCATCCCCACCCCCCTTTATCATCCCCTTGTCATCATCCCCACCCGCCTTCATCATCCCCTTGTAATCATCCCACACCCCCCCTTCATCATCCCCTTGTCATCATCCCCACCCCCCTTCATCATTCCACCCCCCCCCCCTTCATCATCCTCTTGTCATCATCCCCCCCCCCTTCATTATCCTCTTCTCATCATCCGCCCTCAGTGGTCTTCAACCTGCGGACTTCCAGAGGTTTCAAAACTACAACTCCCAGCAAGCCCGGGCAGCCATCGGCTGTCCGGGCTTGCTGGGAGTTGTAGTTTTGAAACCTCCGGAGGTCCGCAGGTTGAAGACCACTGCGGCCTTCGACATCATCCAGCCCCCTCTCACCCCCTTTAGTTCTGTACAGTACTCACCTCCGCTCGGCGCTGGTCCGGTGCTGCAGGGCTGTCCGGTGAGTAGGTCGTCCGGTGGGATAGTGGTTCCGGGCTGCTATCTTCACCAGGGGCGCTTCTTCTCTGCGCTTCCGGCCCGGAATAGAGGCGTTGCCTTGACAATGACGCAGAAGTACGTTGGCAATGAACGTACCTCTGCGTCGTTGTCAAGGCAACGTGACTATTCTGGGGCCGGGCCCGAAGCGCTTAGAAGAGGCCTCCCCGGTGAAGATAGCAGCCCGGAACCACTATCCCACCAGACCACCTCCTCACCGGACAGTCCTGCAGGACCGGACCAGCGCCGAGCGGAGGTGAGTACTGTACAGAACTAAAGGGGGTGAGAGGGGGCTGGATGATGTCGAAGGCCGCAGTGGTCTTCAACCTGTGGACCTCCGGAGGTTTCAAAACTACAACTCCCAGCAAGCCCGGACAGCCGATGGCTGCCCGGGCTTGCTGTGAGTTGTAGTTTTGAAACCTCTGGAGGTCCGCAGGTTGAAGACCACTGCGGGTCGAGAGTTCACTTGAGTATAAGCCGAGGGGGGTGTTTTCAGCACGAAAAATCGTGCTGAAAAACTCGGCTTATACTCGAGTATATACGGTAGTTCTCATTGGGCCAACACATCTAAAGTTGATTTAAACATCCCCAAATTTACAGATAAGTATGAAAAACATTGTTACCTGACGCTGCCTGCAACGACACAATACATTAAAGGAGTTATCCAGGGAAAAACTTTTTTTTTATATATCAACTGGCTCCAGAAAGTTAAACAGATTTGTAAATTACTTCTATAAAAAAATCTTAATCCTTTCAGTACTTCTGAGCTTCTGAAGTTTAGGTTGTTCTTTTCTGTCTAAGTAATCTCTGATGACACGTGTCTCGGGAACCACCCAGTTTAGAAGAGGTTTGTTATGGGAATTTGCTTCTAAACTGGGCGGTTCCCAAGACACGTGTCATCAGAGATTACTTAGACAGAAAAGAACAACCCTAACTTCAGAAGCTCATAAGTACTGAAAGGATTAAGATTTTTTAATAGAAGTAATTTACAAATCTGTTTAACTTTCTGGAGCCAGTTGATATATATAAAAAAGTTTTTTCCTGGAATACCCCTTTAACCAAAATGCTCATCAAAGCACGCATCTCAGGGGGTTGTAAGTGCGTAATTCGTGGTTCCTCAGCAGGAACGAGTGCAGGAGAAGGAAGATCCGTCATTATTTTACATTGTTTTTTGTAAAGCTGCAAGGAAACAAAAAAACAAGCAACCAGAAAAAGCACAATTCCTTGACAAACAAGGAAAATGAAGATTCAAAACTGGATAAGGGGCGTATTTATAGGAAGAATGTGGGCTAGTCCAAGAACCAGTGGGCTGACCAAATAAAAATTTCTGACTAAACTCCGTACGGAATTTCCGCCTATCATCCGCTTTCAATCTGCCTACATTCCGCAGATTGAAAGTGGATAATGGCCCAGAATTATCTGCCTTAAAATGAGAGTCCCATTGAAGTCAATGGGATTCTGCGGCGGAAGAAAGAGCGCCTCCATTCTTCATGCGGAAATTTTATGACGGAAATTAAGTACGCAAATTCTGATTCAAAAAATCAGAAGTGTGAACAGGTGCACAGAAATCCCATTGACTAACTTTTTAGCAAGCAGAATTTCTGCCTGCAATTTCAAAGCGGAATTTCGGGTGGAAATTTCGTAGTTTGAACCTAGTCTTAGCTTCTACCTGCCACCAAGCACAGGGTGTGTGCCGCTCTTCTATAGTGTCTATTAACCGCTTTGTGTGAAGCAGACGACTGTAGTAAAGGTAACAACACCCTGTTAACAAAGAAAAAGTAAACTACGTCAACCTAAGACCGCTCCCTGCAGAGATTAATAGTTAACCGTGCCCCAGAACACACGTCTTCTGCCAGAGCTTGTCTGGAAACACATGGTAAGCGCAGGCACTGAATAAACTTGAAAGAAAGAAAAGACTGACTTGTGTCGGCATCACTTCTAGTTCTATGCATCAGAGAGCCATTCACATACAGTTAGCATAGGCTGGTCTCTATAACAAAAATGTCTGCAAGACTGGTCAAAGATCTAATGTGTATGGACACAGCCCAAAAGTCTCCTGAGGAAAGGCGGCTCCATCTTGGATTTCATCCTGCTTATTCCGATATTTATCAGGCAAGTAGACCCTTGATGGAGGGGTCTGAATATGGCTCGTTCCACTTTTTCTATTAAAATATAGTATAATTATCGGAGAGAGTCCAATGAAAATAGTTTTCCTACCTAAACAAGAAAAACTGTACTTTCCTCCCTTGGTCCTCCCGTAGCCTCTGATATAGCTGCTCCTGGTCTCTGTCACGTTCCACTTCCAGGTACTGGACTGGGGGGGGGGGGGGGGGTCAGATTCCCAGTCAGCCAATTACTGGCTGAGGTGGGGCACCACTAAATGTATTGTGCCAACCCCAGCACCCGGTCTCGGTGAACTTCACTTCCTGGTACTGGGTGTCAATATGTTGCTTTGTCACTTAGCCAATCACTGGCCGCAGCAGTGTCCCCCCCTTAGACAGTGATTGGCTGAGCAGCACTCTGATGCACTGACCCCAGCACCAAGAAGTGGTGGATAGCACAGACCAGAGGCTATGGGGACCGAGTGAGAAGTAAGTATAGTTTTTTTTTTGTTTTGTTTTGTTTAAAGGGGTACTCTGGTGGGAAACTTTTTTTTTTTTTTTTTTTTTAAATCAACTGGTGCCAGAAAGTTTAAAAAAATAGTTTAAAAAATAGATTTGTAAATTACTTCTATAAAAAAAATCTTAATCCTTCCAGTATTCTGATTACGACAGAGGAAATTCTTTTCTTTTTGGAACACAGAGCTTTCTGCTGACATCTCTGTCCATTTTAGGAACTGTCCAGAGTAGAAGAAAATCCCCATAGCAAACATATGCCGCTCTGGACAGTTCCTAAAATGGACAGAGATGTCAGCAGAATGCTCTGTGTTCCAAAAAGAAAAGAATTTCCTCTGTCGTAATCAGAGTACTGGAAGGATTAAGATTTTTTTTTATAGAAGTAATTTACAAATCTGTTTAACTTTCTGGCACCAGTTGATTTAAAAAAAAAAAAAGTTTTCCACCAGAGAACCCCTTTAAGCCGGCAGCCTGGCTATGTTTGTAGAAAAACGATTTTAACCATACAACCCCTTTATTATGATTGTCCCTTGACCATAAGCTGATCACACTTGTAAATGGGTTTTTCCAAACTGATCAACTCTTTACTCTAGTCACAGCCATAAAATGGACTCCATATACAAAAGTCATCTGTAATACTATGGACTTATTGGAATCATATACAGTGGTTCCTCAACATATGATGGTAATTCGTTCCAAACGAGCCATCGTTTGTCGAATCCATCGTATGTTGAGGGATTCGTGTAATGTAAAGTATAGGAAGCTGTACTCACCTGTCCCCGCCGCTCCCGATGGTGACCCCGGCCTCTGCTGGGCTCTCCGCTGTCTTCTCCGGTCCTCTTCTGTCTTCCGCAAGGCCTTACTGGGCCTGCGTAGCGACGTCATTACACCGCTGCGTACACCTTCCTATTGGATGACGTGCGCAGCAGGGTATTGACGTCATCGAAGAGGGCCGAGAAGACACCGGAGGACCAGCGCTGGACCCGGAGGGCACCCCGGAGCATCGTGGAGGGGTAAGTAATACTTACCGCACCACACGGAGAACATTAAGCTGCTATCCGGCAGCAGCTTAAGCATTTGGCGCTGCCGGATAGCACTTAATGCGATGGCATCATAGTTCGGGGGGTCACTGTACTTGTCACTATAATATGGTATATGGATTCTTATATGATCCCTTACTGTTTACACAGGCCCCAGGGTATACATTGTACTATTAGGATTTCATAGGTAAGACAGGAGATGGAGGAAGCTGATCCTGTTACTTTCTTCTACAGAGTGTTCGTAAAAAATGTGAAATAATAAAAATAATTACTGTCAAATCTGTTACTACATGTATATATATATATATGCAGTTTGTAGGGAATTAAGAAAGGAGTTCCTCCAGGGTTACAAGGATTTATCATGGTGAAAATATGTGAAACTCCACTTTCCTATGTACAATAAATTGTTAACCCATTGCTGGAAATTGCTGCATAATTGTTAGAAACATAGGAGCCTTTCAATAATAAAATGCAAATTATGCAATAGACTTCACATAAGTGATAAAAGCAATTGTAGGCATAATGGGGTTGCTATTTTGACTGAAGTCTCATCCAGATCCCAATCATTAAAATAATTTGTAATGATAATATCCGAAATAATCACTTAGACGTAAATGTGTTAGGTCCCACGTCAGACCACGCTTAAGAGTAATTCCACCCAGCATTCAGATATATCAAAAGAACAAAAAATATAAAAGTGTTCAGGGTAGTGCCTAATAGGCACTACCCTGAACACTTTTATATTTTTTGTTCTTTTGATATAATGATAATATCCCCATGTTAAAGGGGTTTTCTTATCTCATTACGTTATGCCTTAGGATAGAGATAAGGCCATGTTCACATCTCGGAAAGTCTGCACTGAAAATCTGCATGCCAGGACCGCACGGGAATACGCCGTCTCATAGACCCCTATGCATTCCCTGCAGAGTCCACAAAAAGAATGAACCTGAATTCGGAAACGGACACATTTGACAGTTATCATCACAATTTGCTGGTTTTCTATTGATCATAATGGTAATCGGCTGGCAGTGTGAATGCAGGAAAAGATTAATGATAAGTCTATAGCTGATCATGATTGATCACAACCCCATAATAAGTATTGGTGCCAATTGTCGCTCATAGTAAGCTGAGTTGTTGTTAGGCGGCAATGACGCAGCGAGCACCACGATTATGGAAATGTTCATCAGGTCATTGCCAACGATTTCTTCAAACCAATCAATTTGCCGCTGGATGGAGAAATGGTTGGGAGAAGAACGGCTATTACATTGTGTCCTGCAAATTGTCTTAAAACGCACATGTCAGGAACTGTCCGGAACCGTAGAGGTTTGCTATGGGGATTTGCTCCTGCTCTGGACAGTTCCTGACATGGACAGAGGTGTCAGCAGAGAGCACTGTGGTCAGACAGAAAACAACTCAACATCCTCTGCAGTATACAGTAGCTGATAAGTACTGGAAGTGTTACATTTTTTTAATAGAAGTAATTCACAAATCTGTTTAACTTTCTGGAGCCAGTTGATATGAAACTTTTTTTCCCACCAGAGTACCCCTTTAAAGCTACTTACTGCCCATTGACTTCAATGGGATTCCACTGTCCCATTCGCACAACAGAATTTCCGCAGTGACGATTCTGCAGTAGAAATGCTGCATTCTGCAAAGTTTAATGACCTGTACTTAATTTTGCCAAAATCCGCAGCAGAATTCCATTGAAATGAATGGGGGGCTTTCAATTTCAGCAGAATTCTGTGTTTTGAGAATTACAACAGGAATTCCGCAAAAATTCAGCTGCAAGCTTTGCAGAACGAAAAATTGAGCGGAATTCCACATGTGAACATAACGGGACATTCCTGTCAGTCTACCATGTTAATGGACCTAGGACCACCTCCCCTCCCCCTCCCCCCTCTTTTCCCATTACCTTCCTTACAGAGACAATAAAGGCTATTATTGGTAGATTTCTTGATACTTTTCTCTTACATTATGCAAATGAGGCTTAAAAGCCCAAGGGGTGTTTCCCAGCTAGGCAAGAGGCCAGGTAAGTCCATTCCATGACCTTTTAGTGGCTGTCAAACAATGTAGGCGGATGCAAACTGGGCTTTGGGTGGTAATAAAGAGGACATGGGCTCAACTTACCTGGGCTCATGAACACTTTTTGGGCTTGGAGCCTCAATTGCATAATATGCCCAGAATACTGACAACTTGCCCTATGTATCCATGTGCTTCTTTTCAGCCATGTTTTTGTGTTTATAGTTCTGCATTTGTCCATTAATTGGGAATACCCTATTCTCCTGCAATGTTTATATGGGCACTGTCATTAAACATGATTTTTATTATTTGATTCCTTATGCCAAATAAATAACTTTTGTAATTGGCTTCCATTAAAAAGAAAAAAAAAACTTTTATGTTAGTTTTTTTTGCTGTATACTTCTGGCTACCAGGGGTCTCCCTTCTTGGCCAGAACACATTCTGTCTGGTCAAAATCTTAGATTTTGGTCTCCTGCTTGTAATGGCAATAGACCAAACTCATGGAGTGCTTCTCTGCACTGAGCTTGATTGACAGCTCCAAAGAGCCTCACTGAAAGCTGCACAGATTAAAATCTGAACAGAGCCTCACTGAAAGATACAAAGTCTGAAAACTGAACAGAGCCTCACTGAAAGATACACAGACTGAAAACTGAACAGAGCCTCACTGAAAGATACACAGATTGAAAACTGAATAGAGCCTCACTGAAAGATACAAAGTCTGAAAACTGAACAGAGCCTCACTGAAAGATGCACAGACTGAAAGCTGCTGCACAGAGCATGAGGTCTTCTATTCATCACAGCACTGCAACGATGTGAGGGCAGAAGTGGTCCCCAGCAAGCTTCAGTGATGTCATGCCTGCTGAGAAACACACACTTTCTTCTGCTGGATGATTTCACTATGTGAACAAGAAGAAAGGTAAGATACAGAGCTTTTTAAAGCTCAGATTTTTTTTCTTCTAAGGGTGGTAGGGGTGTACAGAGTAGTTACGGAACATACCCTGAGTTAGTTTAGGAAAGTTTATTTAATGACTCTTTAAGGGGTATTCTTTTAGTACTTACCTGCCAGACAGTAATGGACATGCTTAGGAATGATCTGGGCTTGTCTTGGGGCAAAAATGGCTATGTTGTTAGTCCACCATAACACTGTGACTATCTTTTTGTGAAATGGCTATTTCCTGTAGGAAATCCCTCTGACAAACTACAAGTCCCGTAATACCTTCTTTGTAAGTATCAGGTCATTTTACTTCCTCAAACACATCAGCCACCGCACCCATTGAAGCACAAATGAGCTGCCTTCCATGGTTTGCTGTGAACAATAGACCAGTGTTTTCTAACCAGCGTGACTCCAGCTGTTGCAAAGCTAAAATTCATTGCAGAATGATCTCCTTCCCACTCAGCGGTCGCTCCACCCATTGAAGCAGACAGGCTCCCTTGAACACCTGACTACTGATGTAATGTCTCAGGCCGAACTGCAACCTGGGAAAACCTGAGACAACAGCAATTTTGTATGTTGTTAAAAAATAAACATTGTGGCAAAGATCATATAAGAATTGCGAGATCACCATCAAACACAGGTATTGATGGACTACAACTAAGTTTACAGCCCCTGTAGCATAGTCAAATAAAAAAAAATCCTGGAATACCCCTTTAATCCAGAGGAAGGCAAAACCCCACATAAAGCAGATGTTGTCCACAGAGGAGTGTCTGATTTGACTTACAGGGTGCTGCCTAGGGGTGGCACTAGAGAGGCAGTTTTTCTTTACTTATTTTTTTTACGCTTTGCCCATCTTCATACACCAGCTGGATCTCCTCGATGAAAACCAGTGTTGGCATGCTGGGAGTTGTAGTTTTGCATCAGCTTGATGCACACTGGCCAGGAAACATTGGTGTAGACCAATGTTTCCCAACCAGGGTGCCTCCAGCTGTTGCAAAACTACAACTCCCAGCAGGCCCGGACAGCCAAAGGCTGTCCGGGCCTGCTGGGAGTTGTCGTTTTGCAACAGCTGGAGGCACCCTGGCTGGGAAACACTGGTAAAGACCCTATCAACGCCACAGGGATCTGCACATCTGAGAAACAAGGTGGACTGGAAGGGGGAGATAGCAGAACTTGTCCTGGGGCCCATAGCACTCTGTATCTCAATATCCCTAGAGCAGAGTACATCATGTTCCCAGGCGTTGCATTAGCTCTTCAGAATGGATAAAATCAAGAGTGAATCTTACTCCGCGATCTTGCCTGTAAAACTTGTTTGTCTTCATTTAAGAAGTAAAGATCTGCGATGTAATTCCATGCAGAATAGAATGTTATCTAGCAGTGTCCACTATGTGGCAGTCATGAGTCTCTGGTGATGAGTATGTCCAAGGTCTCGGCTTTTATCCCAAGTATAAAACGCTGGAAAAGCCCTGCTTAGCCCTGTCTGTGTTAGGATATGATCACATTAGTCTTTGTGAAAATGTCCTGTTAATGTTCCATTAAAGGGGTACTCCCCTGGGAATTTTTTTGTTTGTTTTTTAAATCAACTGGTGCCAGAAAGTTAAACAGATTTGTAAATGACTTCTATTTTAAAATCTTAACCCTTCCAGTAATTATCAGCTGCTGTATGCTCCAGATGAAGTTCTTTTCTTTTTGAATTTACTTTCTGTCTGATCACAGTGCTCTCTGCTGACACCTCTGTCCAGATTGGGAACTGTCCGGAGCAGGATAGGTTTGCTATGGGGATTTGCTCCTACTTTGGACAGTTCCTAAAATGGAGCAGAGAGCACTGTTTTCAGACAGAAAGGAAAAAAAAAAAAAGAACTTCCTCTGGAACATACAGCAGCTGATAAGTACTGGAAGGGTTAACTTTCTAGCACCAGTTGATTTATATTAAAAAAAAATTATATAAAAAAAAAAAATGTTTTCCAGTGGAGTACCCCTTTAAAGTGTAACCTCCTTTAAAGTGTAACCATAGGTACCCATTCACCTGATGATGGCCAGAAGGATGTCCATTTTTCCCCATGTTGGGGTGAAATGCGTCAGCACACTTTATATATATATATATATATATATATATATATATATATATATATATATATATAGATATATATAGTTTTTTTTTTTTGCTGTATTAAAAGCACAGCAAACTGCACTTTATACAGCAATCCATTTTAAAACAAATGGATTCCATGCAATGCACATGTTATGGTTCCATTATTACCAATGGGCGATGTATGCTTCTGTATGGCATACATTGGCACATGTCGTGACTGTACAGTCAGCTCATATGTCTGCAGATTTTCACATGCTGAACATCCAGGGAAAATGCAATGTTAAAAGAGACTTGGCTTGTCATTGTTTTTGGTTTACAATAGGAATAAATGCAATAATAATATATATATATATATATATATATATATATATATATATAAATATATATATATACACCTCAAAGGTGGAGAATGTTAAGTTATTAGACAGATACACAAACAAGAGGCCTGCCAACGGCACCTTATACCTCACTGCCACCCACCTCATCTACGTTGATGCTGTTGCCGGTGTACGCAAGGAAACCTGGCCCGGCCCACTAGTCCTCTAAGGATTGGACCTGAGGAAGAGGGGAGCGTGTCCCTTCGTAACATGTAGTCCAAATTGATTCTGAATAAAGATGCCTTTACTTACCATCGGCTCTTGAACTCCATTCCTGCCACACAGGTGAGCGACGCAACAGGATCGCTTCTTTTTCATTACTGAACACTATATATATATATATATATATATAGATAGATAGATAGATAGATAGATAGATAGATAGATAGATATATTGTTCTATAGTTACAGTGGCATGCTATCTTTATTCTGTAGGTCAATTCAAATACAATGATAAAGGTTTGGTTTACTTCTTTTAAAAAATGATAACTTTATGGAAGAAAATGGGTGTACTTAAATTTGTCCTCTTCTGACCCCTATAACACCTTTATTTTTACTTTTTTATAGCTTTTTATTCACTTTTTGACTTGATCAGTGTTATCGGTGCTCTGCTTATGCAGGCTGCCTGTATCTTCAGAGCGCTGATCGGACAGCATGGAGGCAGGCGAGGGCCCTCCAGCCATCATGTCAGCCATAATCATGACGCCTTGATACCCTTAAGCTAGCTGGCACAAGATTTTGATTGCAGCATCTGAAGGGATAATGCCAGGCATACTGTTAGGCTAGAATTACATATGTCCGGTGCCCAGCTCAGTTAAAAATCAACACAATTAATACCAGAAGTCCATCAGTTGGCAACAGTTGTTTAGGATCTGGCATTAATTATTGTCCTTGCCGGACAGGGGAACGCGGCAAGATGCATTTCCCTGTTTGGCAGCCATGCGGCATGGACTGTCCTATTCAAATGAGGGACATTGTCAAAACCTGTGCAAAGGAAAAGTTGCCCAGTTACCCATAGCAACCAATCAGATCGCTTTTTTCAATCTGCAGAGGCCTTGTTAAAACTGAAAGAAGCGATCTGATTGGTTGCTATGGGCAACTCAGCAGCTTTTCCTCTGGACAGGTTTTGCTTTATCTCCCCAAAAGTTTGTTCAACTTACATGTACGCATTGTGTGGTTAAGGTGATAAAGTAAAGACTGAGATTTCTCCTCTTTAAAAAATCCTTTTCTGTCTTTGTAATTGGAGATTTTCCTAGCCTCGGTGCTGGAAAATATGGACAGGAGGCTAATATTATGCTTAAATCTCTCAATTACTACTTCAGAGCAGCAATAGTTAATTAAACAGATGAAAAGAAAAATGCAATCAGAATGATGTCATGCATGTAAATGAGTATCACAGCCAATCAACATTCAGCAGAGTTGATATAATGAGTCTCTTCATGTAAAACTTCCTCTTTCATTGTTGTGTAGAATAACCGAACAGCATAGAACATAACTTTTTTAAACGAAGAAGAGAAACTGGAAGACCTTTCGGTGCAACTGTTCCATCAACAGGATTTTAGTAGGCTGAAAAATACAAAATATATAAAAATAATAGTCAAGTGTAACGGGTTGGGTAAAGGGTGGGATAATATTTGCCTCCTGTCTTTAATAAAATCCATATTTTCCAGCACCAAGGCTTGGGAAATCTCCAATTTTATGGCAGACAGGAGGCTTCATATTATGCAAGTTTAAAGCTAGCATATGTAACATTATAATAAAAATAAATAGAAAATAAATTTAGTATAGACATGGAAACATGAGAATCAGGTTTAAAGTAAAAGGTTTTAAAAGTGGACTCAGAGGACCAATTGGCTGCCTTAAAGAGGTTATCCAGGAAAAAAACTTTTTTTTTATATATCAACTGGCTCCAGAAAGTTAAACAGATTTGTAAATTACTTCTATTAAAAAATATTAATCCTTTTAGAACTTATGAGCTTCTGAAGTTAAGTTTGTTCTTTTCTAAGTGCTCTCTGACGACACGTGTCTCGGGAACCACCCAGTTTAGAAGAGGTTTGCTATGGGGATTTGCTTCTAAACTGGGTGGTTCCCGAGACATGTGTCATCAGAGAGCACTTAGACAGAAAAGAAAAACCTTAACTTCAGAAGCTCATAAGTATTGAAAGGATTAAGATTTTTTAATAGAAGTAATTTACAAATCTGTTTAACTTTCTGGAGCCAGTTGATATATAAAAAATATTTTTTTCCTGGATAACCCCTTTAAGGATGTCGGATAAAGAATCACCTGCTTGCATCACCTTAGTTGACATAGCACCTCGAGATGAGTGTGCTCCAAAGATAGAGACGTCAATGCCAGCTAAGTTCATGGATTGTTTGACCCATCTAGCTAACGTAGGTGAAGAGACAGGTACGATTGACAGTAAGAAATGAGTAGTTGGGAAAAAGAAGGATTTCTGAGGCATTCAGTTCTTTTCTCATAGGATCTCAGGCAACAAACTACACATAATTTATCCTGATGAGGGAATGCAGGATAAAAAACTGATTGTAAATTCGTTTTTGTCCATCTGTAAACCTTGAAAATAACACATTGGGGAGAATATTGTCTGTGAAAGATGTCTAGAGCTCTAACATCAGACAGACACTCTTTTAATGTAGATCAAACAAAGTAAGGTAGTGAGTTTAAAGGACAGAAGTTTTAAGGATAGGGAATCATTATCATCCCAAGATACAAACAAATCTAAAATTTTATTCACATCCCAGGTTGAAGGGTATTTTGGTAAAGGAGGTCTTTTGAAGCGAATGCCTTTCATGAGTCTACAAACTAGACAGTGTTTGCCTACCGGAATAGACTCAATCGGGATATGGTTAGAGGAAATGGCCGAATGGTAAACATTTAAAGTTCTATATGCTTTCCCTGAATCTAAAGATTCAGAGAGAAAGTTCAAAATTTGAGCTAAAGGGGCTATAGGGGATCCAGATTCTGTTGTGCGCACCAATGAGTCCAAATTTTCCAGGCTGATTGGTAAGCAGTTCTGGTACTCGGAGTCCAGGCTTCTGCCAGGATGTTTTTAGTTGATGATGAAAATTCTGAATCAGGTTCTGTTGTCCTGATATTTACCAAGCCACTAGGGGCAATTGTCCTGAGATGATCAGCGGGTGAGGATTCCCTGAAGGATCTTGAAGAAAATAATGGTAAGATTCTTGGAATATCTATCGTCATTCCCAGAATCTGAGGGAACCACGATTGTGTTCCGTCACCATGGGGTGGTAAGAACTAAAATGGAATTCTGATTCAGGGTTTGTGAAAGTACTCTGGAAATCATTGCAAACGGAGGAAGAGCAGATAGAGTTTGTGGAGGCCAAATCTGAAGAAATGCATCTAGACCTTATGCTTCGGGATCTGGTCTCCAACTGAAGAATCATTGAAGTTGACGGTTTCGTTTTGATGCAAAGAGGTCTAGGTATAATGGACCCCAAAGAGAGTTGATTTGTTGAAAGATGATTTGATCCAGTTTCCAGTCGCTGGAATCTGTTAAGAAATGAGAGTTCCAGTCTGCCACCGAATTGGAAAGACCTGGTAGGTATTCCGCTTTCAGGATTATATTCTTTTTCAGGCAAAAATGCCAAAACTCTTTTGATATGTCCGTCAGAAGTTTTGACTTTGTACCTCCAAGTCTGTTCACATATTGAACTGCTGAGATGTCCATCCTCAAAAGAATGCAACATTTAGATTTTTTCTTCACAAAGCTCTTGAGTGCGAATGAACCTGCTAGAAGTTCTAGACAGTTGATATGTAGTTGCGATTCTTTTGCAGAACATTTCCCTCCTGTGAATAGGTGTCTGCAACGAGCACCCCAACCTAGTTGGCTTGCATCGGATTCAATGATGAGATCCGGTTTGGAATGGAATATCATTTTTCCATTCAATTCTTAGATGTAACGAAGCCACCAGAGTAACTCTTATCTGAACTCTGGAGAGAGGGATATTTTGTATGAATATCCTAATCCGTTTCTCAGGTGATGGGTTTTTAGTCGTTGAAGCGCTCGATAATGTAGAGGGGCCGGAAATATAGTTTGGGTGGAAGCTGAAAGTAACCCTACATTCCGAGCTATCAATCGCAATGAAATAAGATCCTTGTTTAAAATGGAAAGGATTTATTTCCGAATAGTCTTCAGACTTCTGTGGGGAAGACTCAGCATGGCAGATTGGGTGTTCATAATGAAGTCTAGAAATTCTACTTCTTTTGAAGGAGCTAAAATTGACTTCTTGTGATTTATCAAAAATCCTAGATTGACAATGTCAATGTCCATTGATGATGGAGTCGGATAAGAGGAAGAGAATGGGCCATGATGAGAATGTCGTTTAGATAGATTATTAGACGAACACCCCGACTTCTCAATGTAGCCACAACCGGTTTCAACAGTTTTGTAAAGCCCCAGGGGACTGAAGAAAGTCCGAAGGGGAGGCAAGTGAATTGCCATTTCTGATTCTTCCAGAGGAATTGAAGGTATGGCTGATGAGACAGATAGATAAGAACCATTAGATAAGTGTCTTTTAGATCTATTTTTATCAGCTAATCTTCTTGAAGGAGCAGAGCCTTCAAAAGTTGTTCTGAATTTTTAAGTTTATTACCGGTTGGAAACCTCCATCTTTTTTCTTTACCAAAAAGAGATTGTTCAGAAAACCTGGAGATTGGAGAGGAACTGGTGTTATAGCTCCTTTGATTTTTAGGTTATGATCTAGAATAGAGAACTGGATAGAATAAGTGAGGAGAAGGTTGTATTGTAGGACAAGCAAAGTCTATTTGGTAACCGCTGATTGTGTTGAGGATCCATGAATCTGAAGTAATCATTTCCCAGTTGTGGTAAAAATTAATTAGTCTTCCTCCTAATGGAATTTGGGAGACTCACCTGTAGGATTTCTGGTTCTGGGAAAACCACAAAGTCCTCTGGTCCTCCACGGACGTCCCCAGTATGGAAAGAAGGGGGGGGATTGGAGTGGAGGGATTGGGAAAGCCTGTCTCTCTGGTTGAAGGGGACCTCTGTACTATTGTCTAGGTTGTGTAATAGGGCTGGAAGAGAATCCCCTTACTCTTCCAGCCATGCCAAAAATTCTACTGGGGAAGACCTTTTTTAGGAAAGATTGGGCTTGATCTAGGGAAGAGAATAAGCCCACATATTTACTTATCTCTTTTATAAAAGAGTAACAAAATAGAAGGCCTTCTGTGGGAGTCTCAGATTCTGTGGTGGCTAGGTGTGATAGTTGGGGATCCAGTTTCATTAGAACTGAGCGACGATGCTCAGTGCAAACAGTGGCGTTGGCGTTGCCAAGAGTACGTATGGCTCTCTGAGCCATCCCCGTAATATGTTGACATCTACCGGATTGCTAGAGGAATAAGCCTCCTCAGAAAGATCTTAGTGAGAGGTCCCAACAGGTCTAACAGTTTGTCTTGACATAGTTTAAAGGATCGGTCTACCCCTTTCTTAGGATTTATTCTCGATTTTAAAAGGTATTTCACCAAAATAGGGTCAAGTTCAGGTGTTTCAGCTGCTTTGGATGGCAAAGATGGTCTTTGGCATTCTGCCCGTAATTAATTTCTAGTGGCTTTATCTAATGCTCGTCTGATCCATATAGTCAGGTATTTAGCCACATGAGATTGAGGAACCCATTCGTCCGAGCGAGGGTGTTTAATGTTAGCTGGGTCAGTGAAAGGGTTACCTTTACTATCTAAGACCACAGTTTTAGGAATTTCAATAGAGGGGTCAATAGTTTCATATTCATCAGAAAAATCCTCGTAATTATAAGAATCATCAGGATCAGAGTCAGATGTATCAGAGGATGACTGGCCTGAGACTTCCGCATATGAGTCTGGTTTGGATCTCTTAGAGGTTTTAGCCCATTGCAAGTGCTTTTCCTTTCCTCAGGTGTAACTGTATGACACCTGAATCATGGCTGCACTGGGGAAGTGAGCTCTCTGAATGAAACTGACCTTCTCCCTTTATATCTATTTTCTTAGGTTTTGGGGAGGTATGGTCGTCATGAAAGTGCATCTTTTTTGCAGATATTTTAAGGCCTTTAGCTAATTTAGATGTTGAATCTTCAGCGGACCAAAAATGCGGACTGATATTAACCTGAATTTGTGGTATATATCATAATAAGTCTGTAGAGTGAGGTGTGACATGTCCTTTCCGCGTCTGAGGAGAATATGACGGCGCGCGAAAACAGGATGTAACTGAGAACCAGTTGAAGGGGGGGGAGGGAAGTCTCGCAATACTTACCGCGGAACGCAGGGGAAAAAGAAAAAGAACGGCGGGTCGGAACAGCAAGACGGCGCGAGGCTGAGGGCTGAGGACAATGGGGTATAGGTGATATAAGGTAGAAGAAACTAAGTAAGTAATTGTCACGGACCGACCAGGGGACAGGGAAAGTGAGCCCTAAACTGACCCTAAAACATCTCTCCCTGCCTACTTGCCTATCCATCCTAAACGATGGAGCGACAACTGGGAGCCGGTCCCTTCCTGCGCTTAAGTGACAATTTCACTGTGAGTACGGTGCAGCAGAATCCCATTGAAAAAATGGGCTGCTACAGAATTTTTTCGCCAGATTCCTCTCGGAAATGCCGCCATATAAACATGGCCTAATACTGCAAACAGCTGATTTTACATGAGGATATACAATGCTCAAAAAAATTAAGGGAAAACTAAGATAACACATCCTAGATCTGAATGAATGAACTAACCGTATGAAATATTTTTGTCTTTATAGTTGAATGTGCTGACAACAAAATCACACAAAAATGATGAATGGAAATCAAATTTATCAACCCATGGAGGTCTGGATATGGAGTCACACTCAAAATTAAAGTGGAAACCCACACTACCGGCTGATCCAACTTTATGTAATGTCCTTAAAACAAGTCAAAATGAGGCTCAGTAGTGTGTGTGGCCTCCACGTGCCTGTATGACCTCCCTACAATGCCTGGGCATGCTCCTGATGAGGTGGCGGATGGTCTCCTGAGGGATGTCCTCTCAGACCTGTACTTAAGCATCCGCTCACTCATGGACAGTGTGTTGGTGGATGGAGCAAGACCTGATGTTCCAGATGTGCTCAATCGGATTCAGGTTTGGGGAACGGCCAGGCCAGTCCATAGCATCAATGCCTTCCTCTTGCAGGAACTGCTGACACACTCCAGCCACATGAGGGCTAGCATTCTCTTGCATTAGGAGGAACCCAGGGCCAACCGCATATGCATATGGTCTCACAAGGGGTCTGAGAATCTCATCTCGGTACCTAATGGCAGTCAGGCTACCTCTGGCAAGCACATGGAGGGCTGTGCAGCCCCCAAAGAAATGTTGTCACATGTGCTCAGTGTGAACCTGCTTTCATCTGTGTAGAGCACAGGGCGCCAGAGGCAAATTTGCCAATCTTGGTGTTCTCTGGCAAATGCCAAATGTCCTGCACGGTGTTGGGCTGTAAGCACAACCCCCACCTGTGGACGTCAGGCCCTCATACCACCCTCATGAAGTCTTGAGTGGACACATTTGTGGCCTGCCGGAGGTCATTTTGCAGGGCTCTGGCAGTGCTCCTCCTGCTCCTCCTTGCACAAAGGCAGAGGTAGCAGTCCTGCTGCTGAGTTGTTGCCCTCCTACGGCCTCCTCCGCGTCTCCTGATGTACTGGCCTGTCTCCTGGTAGCGCCTCCATGCTCTGGACACTACGCTGACAGACACAGCAAACCTTCTTGCCACAGCTCGCATTGATGTACCATCCTGGATGAGCTGCACCACCTGAGCCACTTGTGTGGGTTGTAGACTCCGTCTCATGCTACCACGAGAGTGAAAGCACCGCCAGCATTCAAAAGTTACCAAAACATCAGCCAGGAACATAGGAACTGAGAAGTGGTCTGTGGTCACCACCTGCAGAACCACTCCTTTATTGGGGTTGTCTTGCTAATTGCCTATAATTTCCACCTGTTGTTTGTTCCATTTGCACAACAGCATGTGAAATTGATTGTCAATCAGTGTTCTTCCTGAGTGGACAGTGTGATTTCACAGAAGTGTCATTGACTTGGAGTTACATTGTGTTGTTTAAGTGTTCCCTTTATTTTTTTTGAGCAGTTTATATGGAACTCTCAGTTTGAATGGCTGAATTTGCCAGATCAAGAGCTGCTGATTATATAGGGGTTCCCGAGGAGGTCCCCCGTCCTATACATATGGACAGTATCTGTCTTTATTAATCAGCCCCTGTAATTATTAAAGCACGAAATCTATAATGTCCTTGATGACTAATGAGGTATATTTCAGGAAATCACAGGAAATATATCATAAAATGAACGTGTCATATCCCGTACCACAGAGCTTTTTTTTTTTTTTTTTTAAAGAGCCAGTTTTAATGTGTTACGGGTGTGTCCGATGCTGCATCACTTGGTGTTATCCGTCCTTGTGGAATGTTGGGGATTTGCATATGAAATCTGATAAATGTAAATGTCCTTGGCTCAGGTCTGAGCTGCAGACAAGACTTCTCTCCTCTGCACCAGCTCACTGCATTCTATTATGTCGCCTCAGGATTCTGCTGTAACATTGTCTGGAAGGAACGAGGAAACCTTCTTAGGCCGTGTTCACACGGTAAAAATTCCGCCTATCTGCATGAATTCTGCATCCGCATTAGTTAGGTGCAGATTTTGAACACATGCGGAATTGGTGCGGAATTTGTGTGGAATCCGTGTTTAAATGTTCGCACCGATTCTGCATGATTCCGCATCTCATTACATTACTCTGCAGCCACCCGGGACTCTCGCAGTGCTGCTGTACTACTACTTCTCCCATCATGGAAAATACTAATTTTCATGATAGGAGAAGTAGTTGCCCTGGCTGCTGGCAGCTGGGGAGACTACTGTAGCACTGGTACTTCTACTCCCATCATGGAATGGAGTCTGTGCCATGTTGGGGCTAGTAGTACAGGGGCTAAGGAATTGATCACATCTGGTCTAATCTTTAAGACCCGCTGTGATCATAAGTTGTTAACCTAGGGAGCGGGCGGCATGCCACCCCACTCGACTCTATATTTCACTTTTCATAAATTCAAATACCCCGCCAGGAGCCCTAAATGGACGGCGCCAAGTGGCCGTTTAGGGCTCCCGGTGGGGTTTTTAAAATTATACATTGCGGATCATAGTTTTTCATATAGATGGCCGAATGGGGATTGCAGCGCAATGCCGTCCACTTCCCAAGCAGGAGCCGCCTCTCCTACTACAGCTCCCATCATGGACAGAGTCTGTTCATGAAAGGTGTCCGGGCCTCCTGTGAGTTTTGGTTTTGCAACAGCTGGAGGCACCCTGGTTTGGAAACACCGGCTTAAGTGAAGCGAAGGATCATCATATATTATCGCTGTAGGCTGAGGATTCACTGCAATGTGACGAAGCGCCGACAGCCAGCCAGACGTGTAACTGAGTCATTTCCTGCATTGCTTTACACTTTTACTTATGTGGTGGCCCAGTACAGGAGCTGCACCCCTGTACCCTTGCTGTCCTGTCTGGCAAACTCTATTGCAGTGTCCCCTGAGTCCTTCCTTAAGCTGTGTGTTATAAAAGGTTAACAAGTGCCTTGTATTATCTAATGTAATGTGTATATAATGTTATGTACCTTTAAATGTTGTTACTTAGTGTTGTAACCAAGGAATGTACCAGTGATCAGGTGACTTATAGGGTGACCTATGGGACCCCTCCAAAGTCTCCCCCATATAAACCCTGGGAGAAGCTAGCTAGTTCTCTTGAGTTCCAGTCCAAGCTAAGCTGAGGTACAGTAAAGTTAAGTCCTGACAGTGTCTGGTGTCCTGAGGAGACCCAAGGCCTACCACGCAGCCACGCTTCCACTAACCAAGTGCCCCACAGGTTAAAGTCATAACCTGGTAAGCTACATACGGGGTAAAGTCTGTCTAGTCAGTCCTAGTCAAGTCAGTCAAGTTCAGTCTGTATAAAGTCAGCGTGGGCCTGCAGCTTTTAACCAAATTATTATTATCCAAATCCACTACAAGTCCCAGCAAGCCCTAAAGTCTCCGAAGTCATTTGTCACCTCCTTGGGCCTAACTGAGCTGTAAAGACTATTTAATATATCTGCCTCAGTAAAGCTGCCATTGTTCCATAACTTGGCATCGGAGTCATTATTTGCCCCGTGCCTAGCCCAGGATCCAGCGGCCATACCTTCGGGTGGTGTAGAGGTAAAACCACGCTCTGGTGTCATGAAAACAAGGGGTTAATGCCATCTGCCCCTAGGGTAATAACATCTGCCCTAATCACACCCTCACCACAAACTTTGTTAACACAATTTAGGACGTTATTGATGGAACAAAGCAGCGTCTCTAGGCCCCTGCAGCTCTAGGCCCCAGCCAAAACTGAGCGGAAAAAAGGGGGTTGTCGTATCAAGCTGGGGTTAGCTATAGTGTAAACAAGCAGTTGGTAAAATGGTGAATGGGAGGTATAACATAAACTGGAGTTTGGGTTTAGGTTTTTGGAGTGACTGAAGGTTTTGGACATGAAGTCACTCCTATACTCTGGTTCTGGTGTCTGTATTGGAGTCCTGAACCTAATCTCACAGGCGTGTGAGCACTGCCAGAGAGCAGCAGACAGGAGTTGCTTTGAAGCAGATCAGCTTGTCTGTGGTATGTTGGATACTGATACACTGCACTAAAAAAAGACTGACTTTGGGATTGAACGCAGGGCCGGACTGGCCTACCGGGAAAATTCCCAGTAGCCCCCCCCCACCACCACCACCTCGTGGGCCGGCCTGTGTTTGGCTGCCCAGTGTGGAAAATAGAGCAGACTGGCCACTGAGAGCTATAAGTTCCCAGCCCCGCCACTCACTCCACTCACCGACTCCGGGGAGGTCGCACAGGACATCCTCGTCATGGCTCGGACAGCACCATGATATGATGTCATCACTCCCCCTATGCAATATGTGGACGCTATTGTGCCCGATAGAACAGCTCTGGGTTGTTGTGGTGGAAAGTAAGTATTTTTTTTAGTTTTTTTTAACAAATAGTGCAGCAAAATGGTCACCCTAATATGGTGGGGATAAAGCCTGCCTACCTACCTGCCTAAAGGGGGGGGGGGGAGCTACCTAATATGGAGGGTGGAAAGGGGGAGCCTGTCTACCTACCTAATATAAAGAGGGGAGGGAGATATACATATGCCTAGCTAATGGGGGTGGGGTAAAGAAGCCAGCCAACCTAATATAAAGAGGAAGAAAATTTACCTAGCTAAGATGGAGGGAGGGAAAGGGAACCCTGCTTACCTACCTAATATAAAAAGGGGGTATCTAGCTATTTAATTAGGAGGGAGAGAAGGGGAGCAGCCTGCTAACCTACCTACCTAATATGAGGCTGGAGGGAAAAATAAATCTATCACCTACCACTTATGAAGAGTGGGGAGAAGCCTACTTATCTAATATAAAGGGGGAGAGATCTACCTGCTATAACTGCTGTATGGGGGCACAGAAGGGACCTAACTGCTATATGGGGGCATAAAGGGGGCCTAACTTCTATATGGGGGCACAGAGGGGGCTTAACTACTGTATGGGGGCACAAAGGGGCCTAACTACTGTATGGGGCCACAAAGGGGCCTAACTACTGTATAGGGGCACAGAGGGGGCCTAACTTCTATATGGGGGCACTGTTACTATGTGAGGCAATATTATTGGGAAGTGTGTATAGAAGTTAGGATGGTGTTGAAGCAAGGAGCCTAAAATGTTTGTCTTGCAGATTCTAATGTGACAAGTCTTGGCCAGGAGAGGTCTTCATGATGCCAAGGAGGAGAAGAAAAGTAACAGTGAACAACTCTGATCAAAGACGATGTCAACTGTGATTCCCTGGATGTAACTGTAAGCATTTATATGGTCTGCAGAGCTTGTGTAGTGTCTACCTACACAGTGTAGTGTGGGGGTATTACTCATTACGTTGTGGTAGTGGTCATGATGTGGCAGTATTATTTGTCCCTTGCATACTGGTAGTATTTATAATAATGCTATTGATAATAATAAACAGGATTTGGTTAGTAACAGTATGATATTAATATGCATGGGTATAATATTTCTCCTTGTATACTGGTATTATTAACAATATTGGTCTCAGAGATGAGCGAATTTTAGAAAAATTTGATTCGGCCGATTCGCTGAATTTCCCCCAAAAAATTGGTTCGATCCAAATTAATTTGTGGTGAATCGCTATTAAAACATTTCTGGGCTACAGAGAGCCTCAATAAGGGGTGTAGAACACTTTGCCTTGTCGTAACACGCATAGGGTGTGTGCTGTGTTAATTCAGTATGACATGCAGATTACAGGCGTCCCTATTAGAATCACTGCCGCAGAGCGTCTGGATGTGGCAGCAGGGTTGGGAGACCATATTATGCATCAGCAGTAGGAGTTGGGGCGGGAGTGTGCTCGGAGGGGCAGGTTGGCAAATGGTCAATGAGGCTTCTGATGTGTGCAGGTTTGGGGTCTGGTCCAACTGCCCACCCCCGATGGCAGCTACTTCTCCAAGAAGCTATGCCAGTGTCGCTGCCGGGGGACCTGGGGAGTACCCGTCTCGGTCTGGCTCTGGGAATGGTCACTTGCAACAGCACCTCCTGGAGGCTCTGCTCTAAATCCTGGTAGAGGGGAGGGGTCCGGCTGACCTGTCTTTCTGGATAGAGAGACACACAGGTTGGGGGCCTTCCGGGAGCAGAATGGGGAGGTGTACTGGTCCCTCCCGACACCTGGGCCGGAGAGTGGCTGCAGGAATGTGGTCCGCTTCGTTTGAAGGGGCGAAGATGCTTGCCAACCTCGAGGTAAGGTCCTCAAGATTCATGACAAGTGACATCTTTTCCCTGATTCACCCCTACGGTACCTCTGAATTCGACATCAGCTTTGTTCGGCCGGTGGGGCTGGAGCTCTTCTGGTCGAACTAAGAGGTGATGAAGAGTGAGCCCGACTGGCGTGATTTTGCCGTAAAGACGGTGTCACGCCAGAACCTGGTCAAGAAAGTGACCGTTTTGACTTGTAACGAGTCGGTTTCTTGTTACAATATCATGACCTGGCTTGGGAGTAGTGATGAGTAGTGTTGAGCGGCATAGGCCATATTCGAATTCGCGAATATTCGCGAATATATGGACGAATATTCGTCATATATTCGCGAATATTCGCATATTCGTTATATCCTCGTTTTATTTTCGCACATGCGAAAATTTGCGAATGCGAAAATTAGCGTATGCGAAAATTAGCATATACAAAATTAGCATACACGAAAATTCGTATATGCGAAAAGTAGCATATGCTAATCTTCGCATATGCGAATTTTCGCGCGCCAGTCTCGCACAGTAGTATTACAGCCTTCTTTACACCACACAAGCTGGAAGCAGAGAGGGATGATCACTGTGATGTGTACTGTGAAAAAAAAAAAAAACGAATATTCGTAATTACGCATATATAGCGCTATATTCGCGAAATTCGCGAATTCGCGAATATGCGATATTCGCGAATAATATTCGAATTGCGAATATTCGCGAGCAACACTAGTGATGAGCGGCATATGCCATATTCGAATTTGCAATATTTCGCGAATATGAGGACGAATATTCGTCCCATATTCGTGAAATTCGAATATTCTTTATATTCATGACGTTTTTTTGAATTGCAAAATTTCGCTATTGCAAATGCGAAATTAATAGCAAAATTTTGCTCGTATTGCGAATATTCGCAATGCGAATATTCACATGCATAAATCTTTCGCCGCACAGTTTCATCCCTGGGTCTTTAATGAAATGATACAAGCATTGCATTTATCAGTCGAAGGAGATCCCTACAATGTGCTCAGTTTTTAAAACAGTTTGAAAAAAAGACGAATTCGCGAATATGCAATATTCGCGATGAATATTTGAATTGTGAACAATCGTGAGCAACACTACTTGGGAGGTACGGCAATGTGACGGACATGCCTAAAAATAATTTTGGTGAGTTTGGGATCTGGTCTGGGGCCTGGATGTTTTCCGTCAAATTAAAACGCCCATTCAATGGTCGTTTCAGTTGGGGAGAGTGGAAATGTTGCCCCAGCTTGGGAGGGAACGAGTGCGGGGGAGGGGACAAAAGGGTCAGTGAGGAGGAAAGATCCCGCTAAGCCAAGGTGGGAGGATGACCGTACAAGAGTTGAGGAACTGGAGGTGGCTTCTGTTCTTGCTCCTGAGGTTAGTCCTGTAACCGGGGTTCTTCTGCCAGCTCTTTAGCCTCAGGTCTCTGAACAAGTAGCGCTTGTATCGATAGGGTCTAAGGAGGAAAATCAAGCTCGTTTTTTTTTTTCTATCTAAAGCCGAGGAACGTGCTTTCGATTCACCCAAAGTGCAAGAAAAAGTGTAAACGTGTTACACTAAAAAAACGTGCACAAAGGATGCGGTCTATCGCAAGCCCTTCTCCGATAGGAGAGAGGCCCCCCAACAAACCTTACCCTTCGCCTCCGGACCAAAAGGTACCTGCGAGGTTCCAGGTTCGATGTCCCTTTTCGCCGAAGCTACTAGGGGACCACAAATGCTCCCGGCATCCCCCTTGGCGTTAGCCAAGGTATCTGCCCGCAGAGCCGATTACGGTAGGTACCCTGCCAAAGCAGGAGTACCCGGGGTGTTTTCAGGGAGGTGCGGAACCTAATGGCCACACATACCTCCCCTGGACCGCCAGGAGGGACACCCAGAAGGGCTACCGCATCCTGACAAATCCTGTGAACACACAACACGCAAAAAGTGACACAGTGAGACAAAAAAGAAATAAATAAGTGAATGTGTGCAGATATACTGCCCGGACATCCGGCCGGATCTATGAAAATTTCTCTGATCCTAGCCAGAAGGCTGGGAATCAAGAGGTGAGTGCCACAAGGTGAAGAGATTATGGTGCCCGTGCTTCAACTCAGTGAGTCTATCCTCCCAGTGAGTTTCGGCACCTCGGGGTCACCACTCCCCGAGGCACAAAAGTACCTCGGCTCTAGACCCTCTCAGCCTCATGGCGAGACCTGGAGGGAACAGGTCACATCGGGGCAGCCGTCGAGCTGATTCCTCAGAACCAGCCCCGGAAAGCCCTGGTACACCTGCATCCTCCATGCAGCACCCATCCCCACCAGCCCCATACCGGCGTTACTGTACACCGGCATGAAAAACTGATAAGAACAGATACTACACTTGATCTTAGCCAAAAGGCCGAGAAGCGATCAAGCTCGTTGTCTCGACTGGAGTTAGCCGAGAGGATATCACCAGAGTGAAATCGTTGCTAATGAAGTGTCAGTACGATAGGCACTCATCTTTTGTTTCTTAGAGGGATTTCAGGAGGTACCGCTCGCCAGACCCTTACAGAAACTGTAAGATGTCAGTGAGTAGTAAGTTCATTCCAGGACTGGTTGATAGTACTCTCAAAATTGATTAAAATGATTTTGACTGCTGATCAATATATAATACTTAAATGCCATTTCTAATGCTGCAAAAAGATATTTGTTACCCACCCTTAACCTATGTACCAGCTTGCTATCTGCTCGTGACTAAGATGGAGACCTTGGGATGAGGCCATAAGAAGAGAGATAAAGAAGGCTAAAAGCTGGAAGACAAAATATTTGAAGAGATATAGACTGTGTAGGTGGGCAGAAAAATCTGTAATTTTCTAGTATGAGAGTGAGAGGGCATAAGTGAACTTTGGCCAAGAGAGAAATTAATGCTTAAATATGCTAATATATACACAGACGCAATACTCCAATCAAAATATAACAGGGTGATTTTGGTGTGATAACTAACCTCCCCTTTTTGTCAAATGTAAAAACCAATGTACTTCCGTGTAATAAGCAGAACACTTACCACTCCTTGGGGACAGCTCCTGAGCTTCCTGCTGAGAAAGAGTTTTATACCAACTTTTTGTCTTTTGTATATTTCTTGTGTTGTTTTAATGCCTAATTACATTTTAATGCCTAACCAGAAG
Source organism: Hyla sarda (assembly GCF_029499605.1). Lineage (NCBI taxonomy): Eukaryota > Metazoa > Chordata > Amphibia > Anura > Hylidae > Hyla > Hyla sarda. The sequence goes on along the minus strand of NC_079191.1, from coordinate 48,377,820 downwards.
CCATCCTTAACAGTACGGGATCCCTGAATTGGTCCAGATCAGGGATCTTGGAGGTCGTCAGATCCTTCTACTCACATCTCTTGCGAAGGAAGGATTTAGATTGAGACAGGATGTCGGCTTTCCTGGCTGAAACTGTTCCTGAGCCCGGGCTAGATCCCTCTCTTGACATTTTGGCTGAGGAAATCAGGGAAGAGGAAATGAGACTAGCGATCGAGGGGCTTGCCCCTAAGAAGTCGCCAGGTCCAGATGGCTTAACATCTGAGTGGTACAGGACCTTTAAGGAGTCTTTAGCTCCCCTCTTGATCGAGGTCTTTAATGAGTGTCTTTCCTCTGGCACTTTGCCAAAGTCAATGAGGAGGTCAGCCCTGATTCTTCTGTCAAAGGGTAAAGATCCTAGCCGGATTGAGAACTGGAGTCCCATAGCTCTTCTCAATATGGATAGGAAGCTTTTGGCCAAAATACTGTTAATAAACTGGTCAAGTTTGCACCCCGGCTCCTTTCGGGGGCTCAGCACTGCTCCGTTCCAGGCTGTAGCACCTTAAGTGCTGTTCTTGGTATCCAGGAGGCAGTGGAGTGGGGTGAACCATGAGTACCTCTGGTCCGTCCTTCTGAGATATGGCTTACCGGGCACCTTTGTGAATTGGCTTGTGACTTTATATGCAGGGGCAGAGAGTTTCCAGCTTGTAAACGAGTGGTCTGGCCACTCTTTTGAGGTGGAGTCCGGAATCCGTCAGGGTTGTCCTTCGGCGGTCCTTTGGCGGGAGTCGGGATGAGTGTTGCCCAGATAGTAGTGGTGTACGCTGATGATGTCCCCATTGTCTTGTGATCGAGAGAGGATGTTGATGTTGTGATGTCGGAGGTGGAGTGCTACTCGGGAGGTTTCCGGGTCTAAGATCAACCGGGATAAGTGTGAAAGTCTCTGTCTGGGAGGGGGAGATCCCACGTTTGATCTCTGTCTCTATTTAATTCTGGGCATCACATTCGGCCAGGATGATTATCCCACCAAAAACTGGGATGGTAAGCTTAAGGATGCCGTTCAGAGGGTGAACCAGTGGAAGGGTTGGTCTTTGACCCTCAGGGAAAGGGTTCACCTGATCAAATCGTACCTGCTCCCTTTGTTTATCTATCTGGGCAGCATATGTATTTTGCCATATGCTTACTACACTAGGATCTACAGCCTGTTTTTCCAACTGTTATGGGGGAACAGGTTGAACCTAGTCAAGAGGGAGGTTACGTATCGCACGAGGAGACTAGGGGGTTTATCTATGGTGAAACCTGTGTTGTTCTTAACGAACACCTTCTTGAAAGCCAACATCGCAAACCTCTGGAAAGAGAGGGCTCCTCCATGGGTACTCTCCTGCAGGGAATGGTTTCGGCCTTTTTTCCAGGACTGGGAGACAGGTGGGTGAGTGAAGGACCTCCGTATGCCCCATGGGCATCTTCCGGCTTATGCTACCCCGACTCTGAAGTCGATACGTCGGTGGGGTCTGGGAGTGTGGGAGATCAGGACCCAGTCAATGCAGTTCCTTGACAAACGGGTTCTCTTGACCCACTTCCAGAAGCCTCTGGCACTCAGGGACTGCCCAGGTCGGGATCTAGAGGTGGGGTTGTATCTTTTAAACATGAAAAGTATCCCCCAAAAGTTTTGGGACTTGGCTTGGCGCTGTTTTCAGGGGAAACTATATATGAGGGACAGCTTCAAGTATAGGAACTCTGATGAGCGGGGATGTCCCCGAGAAGAGAGTGGGGACACACTGGAGAGGATGGACCACTTCCTGCTTCATTGTTCCTTTAATACAGCGGTTTACAAACGGGTGGGTGCTTCCATCTGCTGGAGTCAACTTGTTGGCCTTGCTTATTCCGAGTGGGCTTATGGGACATTCAAAAACCTTGGTGGCCGGGATCGGGGCACTTTGTTTTTAGTCAGCTTAGTGGTTAGGTACTACATGTGGAATGCACGGTGTCTAGTGTCTACTCGCCAGAAGGTTCTCTCCGAGGTGGAGGTGTGTAGGAACATCACTGGTGACCTTTGGAATATCAGGTCTTTGGAGTATTGCAGTCTTGGTAACAGTAGGTCATCTCTCCTATGGAGAGGATTTTCTTTTGATGTGCCCTAGATACTAGACCTTTTGGGTATAGTACCTTTATTTTGGTTAGGAACAGTGTCATTGCTGGTATTATTGGTAATATTTGTCTCAGTATACAGGATTTGGTCAGTAATAGTATGATGGTCATATGTATAGTGATAATATTCCTCCTAGTACACTGGTATTATTGGTCATATTGGTCTCAGTATACAAGATTTGGTCAGTAACAGTATGATGATAATATGTAGGGTGATAATTTTTCTCCTTGTTTACTAGTATTATTGGTAATATTGGTATCAGTATACAGGTTTTGATCAGTTACAGTACGATGGTAATATATATTCCTCCTTGTATACTGGTATATTGGTCTCAGCCCCCCCATCATATCCTATGTATTTCCCCTCCTCAGCATGTCCTTTATCCATCCACTGTGACTTCATGCTCATTAGCATGTCCCCCATCCATCCATAATGTGTTCCCCTTCCATGTCACCGATTCATTCACTATGCACAGCACTGTTCAGTATATGCAATCTAATGATTTCTATAAATAGTCCCTTAAGGGGACTATAAAAGTATAAAAAAAAATAGGAAAAACTCCCTCCCCTAATAAAAATTTAAATGGCCCCATTTTCCTATTTTATTCCCAAAAGGCATAAAAAAAAATTAATAAACATACGTATATGGTATCGCCGCATGCGTAAATGTCCGTACTATCAAAATATTATGGTAAGTATCCCGTACGGTGAACGGCATAAATGTAAAAACAAAATCCAAAATTGCTGCTTTTTTATCACATTTTATTCCAATAATAAATAATAAAAAGCGATTAAAAAGTTACATATGAGCAAAAGTAGTACCAATAAAAACTACAGACTTTCTTTTCAATTTCCCCACACAAATAATATTTTTTGGTTGGTTCATACATTTTATGGTAAAATGAGTGATGTCATTACAAAGTACAATAGGTCATGCAAAAAACAAGCCCTCCTATGGGTCTGTGGATGGAAATATAAAAGAATTATAGATTTTAGGAGGTGAGGAGAAAAAATGAAAATGCAAACATTTTATTGGCCTGGTCTTCTGGTAGAAAACTTTTTTTTTTTTAACTGGTACCAGAGTTAAACAGATTTATAAATTATTTCTATTAAAAAATCTTAATCCTTCCAGTACTTATCAGCTGATGTATACTACAGAGGAAGTTCTTTTCTTTTTGAATTTCTTTTCAGTCCGACCACAGTGTTTTCTGCTGACACCTCTGACCTCTGTGTGTCAGGAACTGTCCAGAGCAGGAACAAATCCCCATAGCAAACCTATCCTGCTCTGGACAGTTCCTGACATGGACAGAGGCGTCAGCAGAGAGCACTGTAGTCAGACAGAAAATAAATTTAAAAAGAAAATAACTTCCTTTGGAGCATACAGCAGCTGATAAGTACTGGAAGGATTACATTTTTTTTTTTAAAGAAGTAATTCACAAATCTGTTCAACTTTCTGGCACCAGTTCATTTAAAAAAATAAAATAAAAATGTTTTCCACCGGAGTACCCCTTTAAGGCCAAAATGGGCTTGGTCCTTAAGGGGTTAAGTACAGTACTGTTTTATTATGTGCCTTAGCATATCACCCATCAACATTTTAAAATATATCAGGCTCACTTGCTTATCATTATTACTTCCTCTTTTCTCCTTTGTACCTAGTTTGCCTCTCCCCTATATGACCTGTACCGTTTACTACAAACCTGTGCTGCTCGCACTAACCAGTTTGCTGGTCTCTGACCACGTTTGTACACTTCTTGCCCAAGACCCTGGACTGGACCTGGATTTTTCCTTTCCTGTGCTCTCTCTTGGTTCTCTGGTCCAGTCGCCACCTACACTGGGCCCACGCCCAGAGGTAGCAATCTAGTAGCCATCTGCAGAGGAGCCCGGATTCCCATATAGGAGTTGGAGCGTGAAAACCAGATGGGCTACTTAAACAATCCCACAAGAGTAGCCCAAAGCCAAAACGGTTGACTTTGTTCATTGCAGTTACACGTTTAAATTTTTGATACAGTGAAGAAAAATAAAGGTTTTTCATTCAAAGTCTTTGGGGCTGTTGGACACTGCAAAGTGCTATACTTGAGAGCCAGGTTCTAGTAGACAATTGGGCATTAGGGCCACCATTGATCATGAACTTAATATCCTCTTTCCTATGGATTCTTATTCATGGGCATTCAATTGCTGTTTGACGTATGAACTGCCTTCTTTTCTGGCATGAAGGGGTCAGAAGTGAGGCGCTGTAGAGCGAGGAAGGGTAATACTTCTTCAGCTCCCTGGATAACCACGTAAAAGTTTTTTTCATTCAATTACCGTATTTTTCGTCCTATAAGACGCACCGGCGTATAAGACGCACCCAATTTTTAGGGGTAAAATCTAAAAAAATAAAGATTTTGAACCCAATAGTGGTCTTCAACCTGTGGACCTCCAGATGTTGCAAAACTACAACTTCCAGCATGCCCGGACAGCCGTTGGCTGTCCGGGCATGCTGGGAGTTGTAGTTTTGCAACATCTGGAGGTCCGCAGATTGAAGACCACTGCATAGGATTTAATACTCACGTGTCCCCGCCGCTCCGGACCCGTCACCGCTGCCCTGGATGTCGCTCCATCGCTGTCGCCATGTCCCCGTTGCTCCGGAACGTCTCTGCTGCCGGCCGGGTATCCTTGCTCTCCGTCGCCACCATCACGTTGTTACGCACGCCGACGCACGTACGCGACGACGTGATGACGAGGAAGGAGAGCGCCGGCCATACAGGGGATCCCTGAACGGAGAAGACACTGAGGAGGCAGGTAAGGTCCCTCCCGATGTCCTGTAAGCACTAACCCGGCTATTCTGTTGGGCTGTTCGGGACCGCCACGGTGAAATCGCGCCGATCCCGAACAGCCCGACTGAACAGCCGGGTTAGTGTCACCGCGATCGGTGATGTCCTGTATTAGCCGCGGGTCCCGGCCGTTGATGGCCGCAGGGACCGCCGCGATAGGGGTGTATTCGCCGTATAAGACTTTTTCCCCCCAGTTTTGGGGAAGAAAAAGTGCGTCTTATATGGCGAAAAATACGGTATTTGTATTACTTTTTATGACTTTTGAAGTCCAAATAGGAAACGTTATGGCTTGATGACTTGCAGGATTGGAAAGGCCTAAAATGATCTTAATGTTTCTTTGTGATGAAGCCCCTATTCAGGTTTGTTATTTTGTTATTTGTTATTTTTTGTCAGAAAAGCATAAAAGGCTGTGTCATTCTGGTTTTCTATAAAAGCAATACATTAGAAGAGCTCATAAATCATGGCCTTGTTATGGCTCTTTTTTTTATATTTTTGGTCTGTTCTGTAGTGGCTCTAACTGTACCAAGAAAATGCACAATTCTCAGTTCATTACTTTGCATTATTTTCTTTTATACTAATGGAATACAAGGGAAATAGTATTTTCTCAAACAGTAACAAAGAGTCTTTTCATTGCTCCCATATCTTCTAATTGTGATCACATAATCTCTGGATCTCACAGGTTCTCAAGACACGTTAGTCGGCATAAATATTGTGGGTTTTAATGTGTGGTTTAAAGGAATTCTTTGTTGTAACCATCTTGGGTTTTGAAAAAAGAATTGGGGTACTCCGGTGGAAAACTTTTTTTTTAAATTATTATTTTTTTTTTTTTGAAATGGTGCCAGAAAGTTAATTAGATTTGTAAATTGCTTTTATTAAAAAATCTTAATCCTTCCAGTACTTATTAGCTGCTGAATACTACAGAGGAAATTCTTTTTGAAACACAGTGCCGTCTGCTGACATCTCTGTCCATTTTAACAACTGTCCAGAGTAGGAGTAAATCTCCATAGGAAACATATGCTGCTCTGGACAGTTCCCAGTGGCGTAGCGTGGGTTGTCAGCACCCGGGGCAGGGCAAGTAATTTGCGCCCCCTAACCCGTGGATTTTAGCACTCGAGTCTCTTCCACTAGATTAGTTAAAGAAACCCTTACCCCCTAAGCACATGTATTGTTTGTTATGAAAATACTGATGAATAAATTAAAGGTTGCTAGACCCACTGGCTTACATCAACTTATGTTGAGCTGGAGCAGCTACATATGGATCGAAATCTGTCTCGTCACTGTTGAACCAACCAAACTTCAATCCATCTGGTCAGCTCAACATGCCAGTCTTGACCTGCAGACCGGGAACATCCCAAAGAAACTTCAGTTTTGGAGATGCTCTGCTAGCACTACTCAGCCAGCCCACTGAGCCCAGTACTACTCCAGTCAGTCCTGACTCCTGTCACTCGTGACTCCTACCTTTTTTTTCACCGGCTGTCCCGGACCCGATCACAGCAGTCAGCAGGCTAGGTTTTCTCCTCCAGGTCCTCCTAGGTTTTCCTCCTGCAGAGTCTGTCACCACTGGCTCCCTCTCTCCTCTGTGGCCTGTGTCACCTGCCTGCTGCCTCTGCCAGCTTCTTCTTGCTGCTGCCTGGGCTGGTGTGCTTCTCTCCCGCGCTCAGCCCTGCGCTGGGTGGCCGCTGCACTGTCCCTCCCCCAGATAGTCCCTCGCTCTCTCTTCGCACCCACCGCACCGCACGCCTGGTACCCCCCCCCCCTCCACAGTGGGCGGCGACCCGGCGGTTTGGATTGGATTCGCACAGCCAGCACTGCAGAGAGAGTGAGTGAGCCAGGCAGGGGCAGAGAGCTGCGAGTGCGAGCGCTTCCCCCCCCCAGATGTTGCGCCCGGTGCGGCCGGCCCACCTGCACCCCCCACGCTACGCCACTGACAGTTCCTAAAATGGACAGAGATGTCAGCAGAGAGCACTGTGCTCGTGATGTCAGCAGAAAGCTCTGTGCTCCAAAAAGAAAATAATTTCCTTTGTAGTATTCAGCAGCTAATAAGTACTGGAATGATTAAAAAAATTTAATACAAGTAATTTACAAATCTGTTTACATTTCTGGCACCAGTTGATTTAAAAGAGTACCCCTATAATGTGAATGAAACACTCTTGGCACCTGAGAAACCTGTAAGGACCCCAATGAATAAAAATTAGGGGACCATGGAAACATGAACCCATTTCGGGTTCAGTGTTTCGTTGAACCACAATTTTTATTCAATGGTATGTTTTTTATTATATATATGTATTTAAATAAAGTATATTAAAAAAAATTATAATAATAACTGTTTATGCATGTGCATTGACAGTTACTATCTCTTACCTGATTGGCTAGCCGCCTCTCGAGGTACCTTGAAGTTCATTTATTTGATCACCGCGTCTTGCGCTGCAGACGGCGGTTTTCAAGCTGCCCCTCCCTTCCCCCCCCCCCATTTATTTTTCCTTTTTTAGGTATATTCGAGTCGCGATGTTTGTCTGGGGGTTAGTCGCTTGATTCTCGAGTGGACATGTTTTTATTTTATTTATTTTTTAATTATTTGTACTCTTTTTATTTAGTTCTGTTTATTTACTTCTTACATTTATATATAAAATGTATTTGAATAAAGTATTCTTATTTTATTATTACTGTTTAATAAACATCGCGGCCTTGTTATCCACATTTCTTGTCTGAGTTTATTTATTTGTTGGGTGAATCTTATATGGAGACATTCAGTGGGTTCTACGTTTCCATGTATTCCATGTATTGTACACGTTTAGTATTCCCTTATGCCATGACTATAGTATAAGCATAGTAAGGACTAAGGCCGAAACTGGAGAAGTCAAAATCCATGCCCTCTCCCTGCCCCCACACTGATGTCTTCTTCCCCTTCACTCTTCTCTCAATTCACAATCAATATCCCCCCCATCCCCCCCCGAGTGACCCTTCCCCTCACCCTGCCCCTGCAATAACTATTCTCTGCACCTGCCTGCCGGACAGTTAGATAATACTTTATCATGGCGTTGGACCAGTTGCAGGATGGGTTTCCAATCTCCATAGTCTGAATGTATGAATGTAACGCCATCAGGAAGTGTGCCTGTAGTCCCATAGTCTTGTATGGGACTTCCATTACATCTCCTGTTAACATTACCCTTGGGCTGCAGAGATTAAGATTTGGCATATAATTTGGCATTTGACATTAAACTGTACCAAGTTTAATCAAAATATCTCCAGCTGTTTGTGAGTATTGCTGGGACATACAGTACATATAGACATACAGTGGGGATCAAAAGTTTGGGCACCCGAGGTAAACATTTGTATTAATGTGCATAAAGAAGCCAAGGAAAGATGGAAAAAATCTCCAAAAGGCATCAAATTACAGATTAGACATTCTTATAATATGTCATTTACACTTTCAAAATAACAGAAAACAAAAAAATTTCGTCTGCAAAAGTTTGGGCACCCTGCAGAATTTTTAGCATGCACTGCCTCCTTTGCAAAGCTGAGACCTGCCAGTGTCATGGATTGTTCTCAATCATCTGGGAAGACCAGTGATGTCAATCTCAAAGGTTTTAAATGCCCAGACTCATCTGACCTTGCCCCAACAATCAGCACCATGGGTTCTTTTAAGCAGTTGTCTAGAAATCTGAAACTGAAAATAGTTGACGCTCACAAAGCTGGAGAAGGCTATAAGAAGATAGCAAAACATTTTCAGATGTCAATATCCTCTGTTCGGAATGTAATTAAGAAATGGCAGTCATCAGGAACAGTGGAAGTTAAAGCAAGATCTGGAAGATCAAGAAAAATATCAGACAGAACAGCTTGCAAGATTGTGAGAAAAACAATTCAAAACCCACGTTTGACTGCACAATCCTTCCAGAAAGATCTGGCAGACACTGGAGTTGGGGTACACTATTCGACTATAAAGAGATACTTGTACAAATATGGTCTTCATGGAAGAGTCATCAGAAGAGAACCTCTTCTACGTCCTCACCACAAAAATCAGCATTTGAACTTTGCAAATGAACATATAGACAAGCCTGATGCATTTTGGAAACAAGTTCTGTGGAACGATGAGGTTAAAATTTAACTTTTTGACCAGAATTAGCAAAGGTACGTTTGGAGAAGAAGGGGAACAGAATTTAATGAAAAGAACCTCTGTCCAACTGTTAAGCATGGGGGTGGATCAATCATGCTTTGGGGTCCCAGTGGCACAGGGAACATCTCACGAGTAGAAGGAAAAATGGATTCAATAACATTTCAGCAAATTTTGGATGCTAACTTGATACCATCTGTGAAAAAGATGAAGTTAAAGAGAGGATGGCTTCTACAAATGGATAATGATCCTAAACACACCTCGAAATCCACAGGAGATTACATCAAGAGGCGTAAACTGAAGGTTTTGCCATGGCCTTCACAATCTCCTGACCTCAACATAATTGAAAATCTATGGATAGACCTTAAAAGAGCAGTGCGTGACAGACAGCCCAGAGATCTCAAAGAACTGGAAGACTTTTTTTTTAAGGAAGAATGGGCAAAGATACCTCAAACAAGAATTGAAAGACTCTTGGCTGGCTATAAAAAGCGTTTACAAGCTGTGATACTTGACAAAGGGGGAAGTACAAGATATTAACTTTGCAGGGTGTCCAAACTTTTGCAGATGCAAAATTTTTTGTTTTCTGTTATTTTGAAAGTGTAAATGATGGAAATAAAATCTAACTTTTGTTGACATATTATAAGAATGTCTAATCTGTAATTTGATGCTTTTTGGAGATTTTTCCATCTTTCCTTGGCTTCTTTATGCACATTAATACAAATCTTTACCAGGGGTGCCCAAACTTTTGATCCCCACTGTATTTACACACATACTTG
>NC_079191.1:48032499-48067796 GCF_029499605.1 Hyla sarda | reverse complement strand
GGGAGCAGTACAGTACATGTAGTAGATGTAGGGAGCAGTACCAGTACAATGGAGTAGATGTAGAGCAGTACAGTACATGGAGTAGATGTAGAGGAGCAGTACAGTACATGTAGTAGATGTAGGGAGCAGTACAGTACATGAGAGTAGATGTAGAGAGCAGTACAGTACATGGTAGTAGATGTAGGAGAGCAGTACAGTACATGGAGTAGATGTAGGGAGCAGTACAGTACATGGAGTAGATGTAGGAGAGCAGTACAGGTCATGGAGTAGATGTAGGAGAGCAGTACAGTACATGGAGTAGATGTAGGGAGCAGTACAGTACATGGAGTAGATGTAGGGAGCAGTTACAGTACATGGAGTAGATGTAGGGAGCAGTACAGTACATGGAGTAGATGTAGGGAGCAGTACAGTACATGGAGTAGATGTAGAGGAGCAGTACAGTACATGGAGTAGATGTAGAGGAGCAGTACAGTACATGGAGTAGATGTAGAGAGCAGTACAGTACATGGAGTAGATGTAGGAGCAGTACAGTACATGGAGTAGATGTAGAGGAGCAGTACAGTACATGGAGTAGATGTAGGAGAGCAGTACAGTACATGGAGTAGATGTAGAGGAGCAGTACAGTACATGGAGTAGATAGAGTACAGTACATGGAGAGATGTAGCAGTACAGTACATGGAGTAGATGTAGAGAGCAGTACAGTACATGGAGTAGATGTAGGGAGCAGTACAGTACATGGAGTAGATGTAGGAGCAGTACAGTAAGCTAGATGTAGGAGCAGTACAGTACATGGAGTAGATGTAGGGAGCAGTACAGTACATGTAGTTAGATGTAGGGAGCAGTACAGTACATGGAGTAGATGTAGGGAGCAGTACAGTACATGGAGTAGATGTAGAGAGCAGTACAGTACATGGAGTAGATGTAGGGAGCAGTACAGTACATGGAGTAGATGTAGGGAGCAGTACAGTACATGGAGTAGATGTAGAGAGCAGTACAGTACATGGAGTAGATGTAGGGAGCAGTACAGTACATGGAGTAGATGTAGGAGAGCAGTACAGTACATGGAGTAGATGTAGGGAGCAGTACAGTACATGTAGTAGATGTAGGGAGCAGTACAGTACATGGAGTAGATGTAAGGAGAGCAGTACAGTACATGGTAGTAGATGTAGGGAGCAGTACAGTACATGTAGTAGATGTAGGGAGCAGTACAGTACATGGAGTAGATGTAGGGAGCAGTACAGTACATGGAGTAGATGTAGGGAGCAGTACAGTACATGGAGTAGATGTAGGGAGCAGTACAGTACATGGAGTAGATGTAGGGAGCAGTACAGTACATGGAGTCAGATGTAGGGAGCAGTACAGTACATGGAGTAGATGTAGGGAGCAGTACAGTACATGGAGTAGATGTAGGGAGCAGTACAGTACATGAGCAGATGTAGGAGCAGTACAGTACATGGAGTAGATGTAGGGAGCAGTACAGTACAATGGAGTAGATGTAGGGAGCAGTACAGTACATGGAGTAGATGTAGGGAGCAGTACAGTACATGGAGTAGATGTAGGGAGCAGTACAGTACATGGAGTAGATGTAGGGAGCAGTACAGTACATGGAGTAGATGTAGGGAGCAGTACAGTACATTGGAGTAGATGTAGGGAGCAGTACAGTACATGGAGTAGATGTAGAGAGCAGTACAGTACATGGAGTAGATGTAGGAGAGCAGTACAGTACATGGAGTAGATGTAGGGAGCAGTACAGTACATGGAGTAGATGTAGGAGAGCAGTACAGTACATGGAGTAGATGTAGGGAGCAGTACAGTACATGGAGTAGATGTAGAGGAGCAGTACAGTACATGGAGTAGATGTAGGAGAGCAGTACAGTACATGGAGTAGATGTAGGGAGCAGTACAGTACATGGAGTAGATGTAGGGAGCAGTACAGTACATGGAGTAGATGTAGGGAGCAGTACAGTACATGGAGTAGATGTAGGGAGCAGTACAGTACATGGAGTAGATGTAAGGGAGCAGTACAGTACATGGAGTAGATGTAGGGAGCAGTACAGTACATGGAGTAGATGTAGGGAGCAGTACAGTACATGGAGTAGATGTAGGGAGCAGTACAGTACATGGAGTAGATGTAGGGAGCAGTACAGTACATGGAGTAGATGTAGGGAGCAGTACAGTACATGGAGTAGATGTAGGGAGCAGTACAGTACATGGAGTAGATGTAGGAGAGCAGTACAGTACATGGAGTAGATGTAGGAGAGCAGTACAGTACATGGAGTAGATGTAGGGAGCAGTACAGTACATGGAGTAGATGTAGAGGAGCAGTACAGTACATGGAGTAGATGTAGGAGAGCAGTACAGTACATGGAGTAGATGTAGGGAGCAGTACAGTACATGGAGTAGATGTAGAGAGCAGTTACAGTACATGGAGTAGATGTAGGGAGCAGTACAGTACATGGAGTAGATGTAGGGAGCAGTACAGTACATGGAGTAGATGTAGGGAGCAGTACAGTACATGGAGTAGATGTAGGAGAGCAGTACAGTACATGGAGTAGATGTAGGGAGCAGTACAGTACATGGAGTAGATGTAGGAGAGCAGTACAGTACATGGAGTAGATGTAGGAGAGCAGTACAGTACATGGAGTAGATGTAGGGAGCAGTACAGTACATGGAGTAGATGTAGGGAGCAGTACAGTACATGGAGTAGATGTAGGGAGCAGTACAGTACATGGAGTAGATGTAGGGAGCAGTACAGTACATGGAGTAGATGTAGGGAGCAGTACAGTACATGGAGTAGATGTAGGAGAGCAGTACAGTACATGGAGTAGATGTAGGGGAGCAGTACAGTACATGGAGTAGATGTAGGGAGCAGTACAGTACATGGAGTAGATGTAGAGGAGCAGTACAGTACATGGAGTAGATGTAGGGAGCAGTACAGTACATGGAGTAGATGTAGGGAGCAGTACAGTACATGGAGTAGATGTAGGGTGAGCAGTACAGTACATGGAGTAGATGTAGGAGCAGTACAGTACATGGAGTAGATGTAGGGAGCAGTACAGTACATGGAGTAGATGTAGGGAGCAGTACAGTACATGGAGTAGATGTAGGGAGCAGTACAGTACATGAGTAGATGTAGGGAGCAGTACAGTACATGGAGTAGATGTAGGGAGCAGTACAGTACATGGAGTAGATGTAGGAGCAGTACAGTACATGGAGTAGATGCTAGGGAGCAGTACAGTACATGGAGTAGATGTAGGGAGCAGTACCAGTACATGGAGTAGATGTAGGAGCAGTACAGTACATGGAGTAGATGTAGGGAGCAGTAACAGTACATGGAGTAGATGTAGGGAGCAGTACAGTACATGGAGTAGATGTAGGGAGCAGTACAGTACATGGAGTAGATGTAGGGAGCAGTACAGTACATGGAGTAGATGTAGGGAGCAGTACAGTACATGGAGTAGATGTAGAGGAGCAGTACAGTACATGGAGTAGATGTAGGGAGCAGTACAGTACATGGAGTAGATGTAGGGAGCAGTACAGTACATGGAGTAGATGTAGGGAGCAGTACAGTACATGGAGTAGATGTAGGGAGCAGTACAGTACATGGAGTAGATGTAGGGAGCAGTACAGTACATGGAGTAGATGTAGGGAGCAGTACAGTACATGGAGTAGATGTAGGGAGCAGTACAGTACATGGAGTAGATGTAGGGAGCAGTACAGTACATGGAGTAGATGTAGGGAGCAGTACAGTACATGGAGTAGATGTAGGGAGCAGTACAGTACATGGAGTAGATGTAGGGAGCAGTACAGTACATGGAGCTAGATGTAAGGAGAGCAGTACAGTACATGGAGTAGATGTAGGGAGCAGTACAGTACATGGAGCTAGATGTAGGGAGCAGTACAGTACATGGAGTCAGATGTAGAGAGCAGTACAGTACATGGAGCTAGATGTAGGGAGCAGTACAGTACATGGAGTAGATGTAGGGAGCAGTACAGTACATGGAGTCAGATGTAGGAGAGCAGTACAGTACATGGAGTAGATGTAGGGAGCAGTACAGTACATGTAGTAGATGTAGAGAGCAGTACAGTTACATGTCAGTAGATGTAGGGAGCAGTACAGTACATGCAGTAGATGTAGGGAGCAGTACAGTACATGCAGTAGATGTAGGGAGCAGTACAGTACATGAGTAGATGTAGAGAGCAGTACAGTACATGGAGTAGATGTAGAGAGCAGTACAGTACATGGAGTAGATGTAGGGAGCAGTACAGTACATGGAGTAGATGTAGGGAGCAGTACAGTACATGGAGTAGATGTAGGAGAGCAGTACAGTACATGGAGTAGATGTAGGGAGCAGTACAGTACATGGAGTAGATGTAGGGAGCAGTACAGTACATGGAGTAGATGTAGAGAGCAGTACAGTACATGGAGTAGATGTAGAGAGCAGTACAGTACATGGAGTAGATGTAGGGAGCAGTACAGTACATGTAGTAGATGTAGGGAGCAGTACAGTACATGGAGTAGATGTAGGGAGCAGTAACAGTACATGGAGTAGACTGTAGGGAGCAGTACAGTACATGGAGTAGATGTAGGAGCAGTACAGTACATGGAGTAGATGTAGGGAGCAGTACAGTACATGTAGTAGATGTAGGGGAGCAGTACAGTACATGGAGTAGATGTAGGGAGCAGTACAGTACATGTAGTAGATGTAGAGAGCAGTACAGTACATGTAGATAGATGTAGGGAGCAGTACAGTACATGGAGTAGATGTAGGGGAGCAGTACAGTACATGGAGTAGATGTAGGAGCAGTACAGTACATGGAGTAGATGTAGGGAGCAGTACAGTACATGGAGTAGATGTAGGGAGCAGTACAGTACATGGAGTAGATGTAGGGAGCAGTACAGTACATGGAGTAGATGTAGGGAGCCAGTACAGTACATGGAGTAGATGTAGGGAGCAGTACAGTACATGGAGTAGATGTAGGGAGCAGTACAGTACATGGAGTAGATGTAGGGAGCAGTACAGTACATGGAGTAGATGTAGAGAGCAGTACAGTACATGCAGTAGATGTAGGAGAGCAGTACAGTACATGCAGTAGATGTAGGGAGCAGTACAGTACATGGAGTAGATGTAGGGAGCAGTACAGTACATGGAGTAGATGTAGGGAGCAGTACAGTACATGGAGTAGATGTAGGGAGCAGTACAGTACATGGAGTAGATGTAGGTGAGCAGTACAGTACATGGAGTAGATGTAGGGAGCAGTACAGTACATGGAGTAGATGTAGGGGAGCAGTAGCAGTACATGGAGTAGATGTAGAGAGCAGTACAGTACATGGAGTAGATGTAGGGAGCAGTACAGTAGTAGATGTAGAGAGCAGTACAGGTAGTAGATGTAGAGAGCAGTACAGTACATGGAGTAGATGTAGGGAGCAGTACAGTACATGGAGTAGATGTAGAGAGCAGTACAGTACATGGCAGTAGATGTAGGGAGCAGTACAGTACATGGAGTAGATGTAGAGAGCAGTACAGGTAGTAGATGTAGAGAGCAGTACAGTACATGAGTAGATGTAGGGAGCAGTACAGTACATGGAGTAGATGTAGAGGAGCAGTACAGTACATGGAGTAGATGTAGGGAGCAGTACAGTACATGGAGTAGATGTAGGAGGAGCAGTACAGTACATGGAGTAGATGTAGGGAGCAGTACAGTACATGATGAGTAGATGTAGGGAGCAGTACAGTACATGGAGTAGATGTAGAGAGCAGTACAGTACATGGAGTAGATGTAGGGAGCAGTACAGGTAGTAGATGTAGAGAGCAGTACAGGTAGTAGATGTAGAGAGCAGTACAGTACATGGAGTAGATGTAGGGAGCAGTACAGTACATGGAGTAGATCGTAGAGAGCAGTACAGGTAGTAGATGTAGAGAGCAGTACAGTACATGGAGTAGATGTAGGGAGCAGTACAGTACATGGAGTAGATGTAGGAGAGCAAGTACAGTACATGGAGTAGATGTAGGGAGCAGTACAGTACATGGAGTAGATGTAGGGAGCAGTACAGTACATGCAGTAGATGTAGGGAGCAGTACAGTACATGGAGTAGATGTAGGGAGCAGTACAGTACATGGAGTAGATGTAGAGAGCAGTACAGTACATGGAGTAGATGTAGAGAGCAGTACAGTACATGGAGTAGATGTAGAGAGCAGTACAGTACATGGAGTAGATGTAGGGAGCAGTACAGTACATGGAGTAGATGTAGAGAGCAGTACAGTACATGGAGTAGATGTAGGGAGCAGTACAGTACATGGAGTAGATGTAGGGAGCAGTACAGTACATGGAGTAGATGTAGAGAGCAGTACAGTACATGGAGTAGATGTAGAGAGCAGTACAGTACATGGAGTAGATGTAGGGAGCAGTACAGTACATGGAGTAGATGTAGAGAGCAGTACAGTACATGGAGTAGATAGTAGGGAGCAGTACAGTACATGGAGTAGATGTAGGGAGCAGTACAGTACATGGAGTAGATGCAGGGAAGCAGTACAGTACATAGGAGCAGATGTAGAGAGCAGTACAGTACATGGAGTAGATGTAGGGAGCAGTACAGTACATGCAGTAGATGTAGAGAGCAGTACAGTACATGGAGTTAGATGTAGGGAGCAGTACAGTACATGGAGTAGATGTAGGGAGCAGTACAGTACATGGAGTAGATGTAGGGAGCAGTACAGTACATGGAGTAGATGTAGGGAGCAGTACAGTACATGGAGTAGATGTAGAGAGCAGTACAGTACATGCAGTAGATGTGGGGAGCAGTACAGTACATGCAGTAGATGTAGAGAGCAGTACAGTACATGGAGTAGATGTAGGGAGCAGTACAGTACATGGAGTAGATGTTAGAGAGCAGTACAGTACATGGAGTAGATGTAGAGAGCAGTACAGTACATGGAGTAGATGTAGGGAACAGTACAGTACATGTAGTAGATGTAGGGAGCAGTACAGTACATGTAGCAGATTTAGGGAGCGGTACTACAGTACATGTAGCAGAGGCAGTTTGAGGCTATGGGCTTTGTTGTGCTGGAAAATCCTTGGGTCCTGGTATCATGTCGATGTTGTTACTTGGACGTCTACAACTTACCTTAAAGGAGAACTACAGAATAGAAAAATTTTCTCCATACTGCCGGTGGTTAAAAAATGAAGAGGTACATACCTTCCTTCGCAGCGGGCCAAAAACGTCACACTGCCGCTCAGCCTATCGACCGGCCGAGTCATGACTTTGTTGCGTCCGGTGATTGGTTGAGTGCAGTATGACTCTCTGACCACCGGCAACAAGGAAGAGGATCTCGGCGGAGACCGGAGTGGGTTACCAGAGGCACCGGAGGAGCGAAGGAAGTTATGTACCTCTTTCTGTTTTTAACGGCCGCCAGTATGGAGGACAATTTTTCTATTCTGGAGTTCTTCTTTAACATTGTAAAGACCAAATCTCCTTTCTGCATGATAATACTCTTGCCACACTGCAATTTTTTTTTAAAGAGTACCTGTCACCAAACTAAACTATTAATAAATTGTTCCTTATGTAACCATAAGACACTTTGCTATTTGCGTGCTGTTAAAATTCTCAACCTTTTATATGTTTTTAATGTGATTGAAAAATGGCCACTAGGTGGCTCTGTTCTGTTCCCTGCGCAAGTCAAACAGTTAGTTTGGTCTACTGCCGGCCTGGAGAGGCACAGCTCTCGCAGGCTTCAGTGACATCATGCCTGCTGGGGAACGCCCACTTTCTCTTGCCGGGAGCACACACACTGTGAGCAAGGGGAAAGGTACAATAGAGCTTTTTATAGCTCGAAAAAAATATTTTAAGGGCAGGAGGGGTGTTAGGAGTAGTTAGGGAATATAATCTGAGTTAGTTTAGAAAATATGGTTTGATGACAGGTCCTCTTTATGCATGTAAGAAAAAAGAAAATGGCAGCAGCACACTTGGTCAACAAAATGGAGGCTCTTAGCGCACTCTTTGATCAAAACGTGTCCCCCATCCACCACGTGGAGGTGGCCTCATATAGGATGGGACCCTAACATTCACTCACCTCAGGCTGGGCAACATGCTGGATCCACTAACAGCCTAAAAACCACCTCCTGTGAAATAGGAATAAGACCTCTTTGTGGCTTATGACATTATATAGTATTTTGTTTGAAGAAAATCATCAATAGTCGCACGTCCGTTCTTCCTGTCCTGAGTATTATCTTGTCTGGGCAGTAATGGAAACTTCTTGTTTGCAGCAATTCAGCCATGACATATCAGAAAAGGCTTCCACTGTCTGCCTGGCTCATCTCTTTACCTATCAGGACTTTGACATGGGGGACTCTAGGACTTGCTTATGTTGGATCCCACAAGCCAAACACCCACGGAGGAATCTGTCCTAAGGGTGAGTGACATTTTATATGCGTTCACTTTTCTGTATTCTAATTTTAGGAATACATAAAAAACAGGCAGGGTCTGAGATAACTCTGATCTAAGCTGTCTAACCCCCCAGCTTCTGAACCCACGCCTCATTTACAACCACATGACATATATGTACATTATGTGGGCATTAACAGGTAAGTGAGTTTTTGTTTGAAGGGGTACTCCACTGCCCCAGCGTTTAGAACATTATGTTCCTAACGCTGGGTGCGGGGGTTGTAACGTCACGGCCATGCCCCTCGTCGTGACTTCACGCAACGCCCCCTCAATGCAAGTCTTTGGGAGGGGGCGTGGCGACTGCCACGCCCCCTTCCATAGACTTGCATTGAAGGGGACGTGGTGTGTCATCACGAGGGGCATGGCCGTGACATCACGACCCCCGCACCCAGCGTTGGGAACATAATGTTTCTAAAGGCTGGGGCTGTGGAGTACCCCTTTAATGGTTTAGGTTTTGTTCCCATCTGCATTGTTCATTTCCTTGGTGATTACAGTCCTGGATCGGTCACACAAGTGACCCCAACAGTGCCTGAAGGACCTTTTTGACTATTATAGGAGTCAT
The DNA here is from genome assembly GCF_029499605.1 of Hyla sarda. NCBI lineage: Eukaryota > Metazoa > Chordata > Amphibia > Anura > Hylidae > Hyla > Hyla sarda. The sequence continues at coordinate 48,058,791 of NC_079191.1, read as the reverse complement.
TTTTCCTTTTTGTCATTATGTTCATCATTTTGGTGGGCAAAATAGTAGTGCATGCTGCACCAAGTTGTCCAGAATTTTTGGCTGAATCTGTGACAGAGGCTTCTGGCAGATGTGAACAAACACCTTACTGATCAGATGTTAGATTAGTCTTTGTATTCTTCCCTCCACACAGTGAAAGGTAAAATACCATGCCTTCCTGGGATACATCTTATCGAGTTAACAGATTAGGTAGTAATTACATTCACATTACAGTGATCCCTCAACATACGATGGTAATTCATTCCAAATGAACGATCGTTAGTTGAGGGATCCGTGCAATGTAAAGTATAGGACAGTGGTCTCCAACCTGCGGACCTCCAGATGTTGAAAACATACAACTCCCAGCATTCCCCGGACAACCAACGGAGGTCTGCAGGTTGAAGACCACTGAGTATAGGAGGTTATACTCACCTGTCCCCCGCCGCTCCCGGACCGTCACCGCTGCCCTGGATGTCGCCCTCCATCGCTGTTGCTGCGTCCCCAGACCGTCTCTGCTACGTCACTTCATCGCCGTCATCACATCGCTGCACAAGCCGCTCCTATTGGATGACGGGACGGCATGCGCGATGATGTGATGACGACGATGGAGAGCGCCGGCGATGCAGGGGTTCCCGAAGAGGACGGTTCGGAGCGCCGGTACAGGTGAGTGACACCCACCCGGACAACACGAGGCACCTTAAACGGCTATCCGGCAGCAGCTTAAGTAGTCTGCACTGCCGGATAGCCGTTTTATGCCATGGCCCTGATATAAAAAAAGCATTGTATGTTGAAATGATCGTATATCGGGGGGGTCACTGTACTTGGTAGCTACTTGAATAGATAGTTCACCTTTTGGCATATAAAAGGTTGCAGACTTCTTGAGCCAAGATTTCTCTCTTCTCCATTGGGCAGAACAGGGAATTTGCATTGGCGGCAAGACCGATGTCTCCGGAGCAATTGCGCTGATGTTCACATGGTGAGCAGTGGTAGAAAACCGGGTCACCTGCAATTCAACCAGGTCACCTATAAATTCAAGTTAGTGCAGGTGACTCTGCTGTAAGATTTCCTTTAATAGTAGGTATCCCCTTGTAGGTAGTATAGAATAGGTGCAGAACATTAGCCGTAGCCCACTATAGACAGCAGCCCCCCCTGCAAACATTACTAGCAGCCCCCCTGTAGAGCACAGCCCCCCCCCAGTAAGATAGCTCCCCCCTTGTAGACAGCAAAAAAAAACTTGTAGACAGCCCCCCCCCCCCCCCCCCCCCCTGTAGAACATTAGAGACATTAGACGAGTCTCCAATACCATGCAAATGTATGGTATCAGCACCGATACTAGTATCAGTATTGGGACATCCCTAGTACCAATTTTGTATATGGTAAATGCCAAAGAGCAAGGGCGCCGTGGACCCCCAGTGCCGTGGACCCCAGCTGTACGTGTAGATCTCAGATACGGGATCTGCAGATGGCTGGAGATGGAGATTTACAGGAGATCTTCTGTCTCTATTCCTTTCGTGTCACTTATTCTGGCGTGACTGAGATTCTCTACTAGTGCTTAACTGAAGTTGATGTTTGAGCCTTTTTGTTTCTACATTATGCCCTGAAATGCCTCGTCTGACATGACTTCATCTCTTTTCATACCCGGGACAGCTTACCGAAGTGAGTCCCTCACAGAAACCTATCTACCTGAACACTGGTTTGACAAGTACAAAAAAACTACGGAAAAACCATTCTTACAAAGGTAGAACCAGAACCACCCCCTGCATTCATAGGAGTATTTTATATATCTTACATTTGTACTGTAACAAGTTTGAGGTTTACAATTGCTAATATGTCTGCTGCAAAAGGTCCAATATAAGGGGGGTGGGTGGGGGGGGGAACAGCTCTGCCAGTTCTCTGGCATACAGAAATTCCTAAATTGTGTGCAAGCCTCATTTTACGCAACAATTTTAGAACTTTTACATATTAACACCCTTCACTGCACTTAATGGAGGGAAAAAATTGAGAGGAAGAGAGCAGTATTTAAAGGGGTTCTCCCACACCTTGACATCTTTTCTCCTATCCAAAGGATAGGGAATAAGATGTCTGATCGCTGGGGACCCCTGCAATCTCCCTGCTGCACCCGGCATTCATTTAGAGCGTCGAGTGCAGTGCTGAAGGCTCGAGACGTTACGGTCATGCCCCCCTCTCATAGACTTGCATTGAGGGGTGGTGTGCTGTCAGATTGCTTCCATGTGCTGTGTTCGCTAATATGGCCACCATAAAGGAGCCATATGAGCCAGGATAGGGAAACTGCTCTGACGGCCAATTAATTTGAATTGTTTGCATGTAATGTGCATTTCCCTTGCAGCTGGTGCCATATGTGGTTTCTCCGGTGGATGCTGTCATGTGTTATGGCTCAGCCAGTAGAGACTCTGCATATAGAATACTCTTTCTAGTACTCCTAAAAAAACACTCCCCCTCCCCAACCTCCTTCTATTCCCTCAACCAACCACCATTTCCTGGATATCAAGAATGCCCCCCGACTGCTATATAATGCACATCAACCTCCAGTGATACATTGTCTTCAGATATACAGACACAAATACCAGAATGACCCTCCCACAATTGCTTTGGGGGGGGGGGGGGTGTGAAGTTGTATGCTGGTTATCTTTCTGGGTAGGGATGAACCATTATTTGTGACATTTATAGACTTTCGGTTCTGTCTCTTACAGGAAGCTGACCTGGTAACTACTCATGAGCTTGGCCACAACTTCGGCTCTGAGCATGACCCTGACAGCATGGAAGACTGTGCCCCCCAGTGAGGATCGTGGGGGAAAAATATGTGATGTACCCTATAGCTGTGAGTGGAGACCATCAAAATAATAAGGTAAGGAAAAACCCATTACTGAACTCTATTATGAAGCTCCTGCATTATCAGCTGTCTCTTTTCCTGACATTAAGCTTGTTTTCTTCATTCCTGTATACCCATCATATAGACCTCATATCTTCACTCTTGTGTCTGTATTCTTCGTGGGTGTCCCTAAGGATCTCTGCTCTTTCATCGAAACGCTGTGATGAATGACAACTTACCTATTTACCACCTTTCAGGACTTTTTGTAAATGTATAAAACATGTTGGGCTCTATTCATATGACAATATTCCTAGTCTCATCTATCTTTTGTTAGGAGTAAACTTGTAGATAAGATTTAGTTTAAAGGGTTACTCCGCCCCTAGCATCTTATAAGATGTCAGATCGCCGGGGTCCCGCTGCTGGGGACCCCCGGGATCTCCGCTGCAGCACCGCGCTATCATTACTGCACAGTGCAAACTCGCTCTGTGCGTAATGACGGGCGATACAGGGGCCGGAGCATCGTGACGTCATGGCTCCGCCCCCTCATGGCATCACGGCCCCTCCCCTTAATGCAAGTCTATGGAAGGGGGTCTATGGGAGGGGGCATGATGGAGCCGTGACGTAATGATGCTCCGGCCTCTGTATCGCCAGTCATTACGCACAGAGCGAGTTTGCACTGCGCAGTAATGATAGCGGGGTGCTGCAGCGTAGATCCCGGGGGTCCCCAGCAGCAGGACCCTGGCGATCTGACATCTTATCCCCTATCCTTTTGATAGGGGACAAGATGCCGGGGGTGGAGTACCCCTTTACGGCGGCCTTCCTCAATGGCATCCATAAAATAAATGACCGCCCCACCCAAAAAAAACACTCATGACGTTTCCCAGTGTTACCATTCAGAACAAAAGGACATGGTGTGTTTTGTTTCTCCAGACCTTTGAACAATTTTACCACCCCAATTTTACCACTCCAAGACCCCCATAAGAGCTGTAATGTCTTCCTTTTTTGTGTGTATGCCCTTGTCCTAACCCTTTTTCTTAAAGGGGTACTCCACTGGCCAGCATTCGGAAATAAATGTTCTTAACGCTGTTTCTATGCTGCGGGGGTCGGCCACACCCCTTGTGACATCACGGCCATGCCCCCTCTATGCAAGCCTATGGGAGGTGGTGTGACGCCGTCTCTGAATGGAAATCACTCTTAAAAGGGCTACTCCGCCCCTAGACAAAGAATAGGGGATAAGATGTCTGATCGCATGGCTCCCGCCACTGGGGACCCCCGCGATCTCAGCTGCAGCACCCCAGACATCCAATGCACGGAGCGAACTTTGCTCCGTGCCAGATGACAGGCGATGCGGGGCGGAGGCTCGTGATGTCACGGCCACGCCTCCTTCATGCAAGTCTATGGGAGGGGGCGTGACTGCCGTCACGCCCCCTCCCATAGACTTGCATTGAGGGGGCGTGGCCGTGATGTCTCGAGGGGCGTGGTCGACCCCCGCAGCAGGAAAACAGCATTCAGAACATCCAGTGGAGTACCCCTTTAAACCATCTTCTTGTCCTACATAAACTGTAGGAATTGAGATGAATGCCTCCCATGGGTGTCAGGATCTTTACATGGCAATACAGGCAAATCATGATGAAGGCAGAGGACAATGTTCTGTATACACATGAATATAAGAATGGCTCATGTTAGTCTAGATGCTTGTGTTGGTAGATGTTGAAATCCTTTCTGTTTCTCTCCATCAGATGTTCTCCATTTGCAGCAGAGAGTCGATCCTGCGCACCCTGATGAGCAAGGCCAACATCTGCTTCAAGGAGCGCAACAACAAAGTCTGCGGCAACTCCAGGGTGGACGAGGGGGAGGACTGTGACCCAGGCCTGCTGCACCAGCACGCCGACCCCTGCTGTACCTCTGAATGCAAGTTTAGGAATAAAGCAAAATGCAGGTGTGTAAAGCAAAAAGACATTGCATTCTAGACAGTCCTAGAGGGAACAGTGCACTTTGGAAACCCCATTCGATTCCAGAGTGGTCCTGCTGGATGTCAGTGGAAACGGTCAGCAAGTACCTGTCATATCACAGAAAAAAAAAAGCTTATATAATATTACTCACTATGTCATGCCGATCCTTTACATGTCTTTTTTTGTGTGTAGCTTCTTTGTTTGGTTTACAAATCTCTCCGTTCTGCTGCTCACTCATTCTGACATCCACTGCTCAGGAAGTTGCGTGTTCAAGGCAAGCACTGGGCCCGCCCTCACTCACCATGTATCGACTTTCTCCCCGAGTCTGCTGTGCTGTGCTGGGTCTCTTCATCCAATCACTGCAGGCTGCTCTGTGACCCCCTCCTCTCTGTTTTCAGATAGGAGTCTGATAGACAGGACAGGAGTGAGCACAGAGGAGTGCTAGTTCCGCCCTCACTTCCTGCACTTTGTCCCAGCCTGTGCTTCAGCTGGGACAAAGAAGATGCTGCTGCCAGACAGGATTATGTTGTGGATGGTATAGTATACGCCAGTGGTCTTCAACCTGCGGACCTCCAGATGTTGCAAAACTACAACTCCCAGCATGCCCGGACAGCCGTTGGCTGTCCGGGCATGCTAGGAGTTGTAGTTTTGCAACATCTGGAGGTCCGCAGGTTGAAGACCACTGGTATACGCCATGATTTCTCTATTTGCCAAGATGTACAACATATAAAAAGTTTTTGAATCTGACAATGCCCATTTAAAGGTGGTTTTTGGCATGACAGACTGGCATTATGTCCAATGTGTTGGCTGCCATTGCGATACTCACTGGGTCCTTTTTGATCCAGTCTCAACACGTTGTCAATTACTGGCCACAGCCAGATCTATTGATGGAGTTGTCCAGGACTAGAATGAATGCTCTACTGTAATTCGGCTATGCTCTGTATTGCAGTTCAGATCTGTTTACTTAAATGGGACTGTGCAGCAATACCAGACAATGCATGGACAGATGTGGTGGTGTTTCTGGAGTCCACTTTGTTGTCCTGTTCAACCGAAAAGAAAGTAGTCTTGTTGCATTAAAGGATAAGTATCATACTAAAAAAACGTATCCTCTATCCCAAGGATAGGGGATAAGTTCTAGATCGTGGGGGGTCAGAGCGCTGGGGCTCCCTGCGATCTGCTGTCTGGAGCCCCAGCTGTCCATCATAGGGGCGTGCCACGACCTTCGCCCAAATCGGGAGCCGCTGCGCCCCCTCCATATACCTTTATGGAAGAGCCGAAGATTGCCGAACAGCTTCTCCATAGAGCTAAATGGAGGGGGCGTGGCGGCTCCTGATTTGGGCCGGGGGCGTGACGCGCCCCTGTGATGGAAAGCCGGGGCTCCAGACAGCAGATCGCGGGGGCCCTCGGATAGGGGATAAGTTCTAGATCGTGGGGGGTCAGAGCGCTGGGGCTCCCTGCGATCTGCTGTCTGGAGCCCCGGCTGTCCATCATAGGCGCGTGCCACGACCTTCGCCCAAATCGGGAGCCGCTATGCCCCCTCCATATAGCTTTATGGGAGAGCCGAAGATTGCCGAACAGCTTCTCCATAGAGCTAAATGGAGGGGGCGTGGCGGCTCCTGATTCAAGCGGAGCGGCGTGACGCGCCCCTGTGATGGACAGCAGATCGCGGGGGCCCTTGGATAGGAGATACGTTTTTTTTTGTATGATACTTATTCTTTAAAATCAAGCAAAAAAGAAAGCGCATAAAATAGGGAACTAAAGGTTCTTGACATAACAGAGTGTATATATGTCTTGTCTGTAGTGTTTCTCTAGAATATTAGCCAAATATAATTTTAGGTTTATTTTATATGAGGACTAAACCTGTCAGATCCCTATTGGGTAGAATCTTTAGGTATCTTATCTGAGACCCTCTGCTCTGGTCCTTATTCTTGCTCCCATAAATGCTTGGAATTGTCGCTACCAATTTTTAATTTTTACATTTTTTTTTTAACCCCTTGATGTATTTACAGTGTGTTTTTGTTAATATGGATACTAAATCATGAAATGATATTGTCTTAATCCCCCCAATATTCTAGTGATCGTAACAGTCCGTGCTGTAAGGGCTGCCAGTTTGAAACTGCTCAGAAGAAATGCCAGGAAGCTATAAATGCCACCTGCAAAGGGGAATCCTTCTGCACTGGTAAGAGTCCAAGTCTGTCTGCCATGGCATTTATTACTTGCTTTGCCTTCTATCCTCCTACAGGTATTGAAAAAGCTTTATTGGTCATTCAGTCGTCATTACAAGTCATACAAGAAATTACAATCACACAAAGCATGACGGTACAATATACAGCACAGGTTCCCTAAGCTATACACCGTACCACATGCTACGCTAACACTCCGCTCCATCACTCGATATTGAAGAAACCTTCTATCCTCCTACAGAGAGGTAGAACAAGGTTGGGAAAAAGGGACCTGCATGTTGTGTTCGGTATCGCAACTCGGCCTCATCAATTATTACAACACATGACCCATAGTGGGGTCCTGGTCCTGTAAATGTTCTTTGATCAGGGATATCTACTATATATATATAATGTTCACATGGTTCCAGGCCCTATAGGTGTATGTGTCTCCTGTAATTCTAGAAGACTAGACCAGGGTTTTCCTAACAGTGTGCCTCCAGCTGTTGCAAAACTACAACTCCCAGCATGCTGTGTGTGTTGTAGGGAGTTGTAGTTTTGCAACAGCTGGAGGCACACTGTTTGGAAAAACACTGGTCTAGATGTAGTAAAAGTTTAAAGGGTTACTCCCCGGGAAACTTTTTTTTATTTATTTATTTTTTTAACTCAAGTGATGCCAGAAAGTTAAACAGATTTGTAAATTACTTCTATTAAAAAATCTTAATCCTTTCAGTACTTATCAGCTGCTGTATACTACAGAGGAAGTTCTTTTCTTCTTGAATTTCCTTTCTGCCTGACCACAGTGCTCTCTGCTGACACCTCTGGGCATTTTATTAACTGTTCAGATTAGGAGCAAATCCCCATAGCAAACCTCTCCTGCTCTGGACAGTTCCTGACATGGCCAGAAGTGTCAGCAGAGAGCACTTGTGGTCAGACAGAAAGGAAATTCAAAAAGAAAATAACTTCTTCTGTAGTATACAGCAGCTGATAAGTACTGGAAGGATTAAGATTTTTAAATAGAAGTAATTTACAAATTTGTTTAACTTTCTGGCACCAGTTGATTTAAAAGAAAATGTTTTCCAGTGGAGTACCCCTTTAAAAAGAGGTATAAAAAAAATCTAATTCCTATCTCCTATTATTGGAAACTTTTGCGCCTGTTTTTCCATGACAACACTTCCAGGACCCTGAACGTCAATCTTACTCCATATATTGTTCCACTGTGGTAACACTAAGCTAAAAGAGCACAATGCCAGGAGGTGTTGCCATGGGATCACAGGCACTAAAGCTTTGCTTCATTAATTCTATTTAACATCTCATTTTTCTCCTTCTCTAAGGGTGTATTCACACGTACAGTATCCTGCACATATTTGATGCGCAGGATTTGAAGCTGCAGATTTGAAGCTGTGTTCACTCTGCAGCTTCAAATCCTGTGCAGCAAATATGCGCATGTTACTGTATGTGTGAATAGACCCTCTTATGTACTTTTTATTTCAAGTCATCATGTCAGACATTACGGACGGTTCAGTATGCCTGATGCCATTTGCTTTGTCACTTTCCGCCCATCCACAGGGAACAGCAGCGAATGTCCTCCTCCTGGGAACGCAGCCGATGACACCGTCTGCGTAGATCTGGGAAAATGTGCGAATGGGGAATGTCGTCCATTCTGTGAGATAGAGCTGAACCTGAAATCCTGCGCCTGCAATGGTAAGGGTGTCCTATATCACATGACACACATAACGGCATACGGTCTTGTTATCCCAGACCACTAGAGACAATTCTGGGGCCAGGTATGGCCATTACAAAATGTCTGGAGCTGTGAAGAGGTCAACAATGAAGACACCAGCATTTTGGCCCTTTCAATCAGCTGATCGGTGGAGGTATCGGAAGTTGGACCCCCATCTATCTCATATCCTATCAATAGTAAAGTCCCGGAAATCTCTTAAAAGGTTTAATTAGTGCAGCTACCACTAGGAGATATCAAAAGCCTCCAGTGATCCCTTAACTTACAATGGCCTCAGGTCACTATATTTCCAACATACAATGATCTTTTCTGGACCATTGTAACTTGAAACCAGACTCAACATACAATATTACAGACAGTCCAGATCTGTGAAACGTGTCAATGGCTGGAAGAACCGACCAATCAGAATGGACATTCACTGGTAAAACCCCTGTATTACTGAAGTGTATGCACTGACTGGTGTCTGGTAGCGCCCCCTACAGTACAGGGAGGTATTACATGTTCTGTACTCTTTACCTGTACCAGGGTTACCTGCTCCTTTGGACACCAAATGAAGGCGGCTCCATTACTTATTTAGGACACTGTGTACTGTACAGGACCCTGAAGAAGCTCCTGTCCTCTACATAGACAGTGATTACAGCTCCCAGCAGATCTTTATTACTTTTATATGTAAGGATTTGCTTTATCTATATTAGTCTTAAACAAGAGACAGCATATAGCCACACTGCTGCTTCCTCTCCAAGCACTCCTAGGATCCTCGAGCAGTACACATGATCAGTCCATTTGTTACCTTGGATGGTACTCCATCTTGAAAGGTACAGTATGTAAAATTCCAAAATCCAAAGAATGAGATGGCACTCTTCCAAACGGTAAACTTGTATTTATTAGGATAGAATCATCCGGTTACAGACACCACATGACCTCACGATTAAGTGCCCTGTGTGGCGAGAAACGGCCCGTTGCCCATGTGGTGTCTGTAACCGGATGATTCTATCCTAATAAATACAAGTTTACTGTTTGGAAGAGTGCCATCTCATTCTTTGGATTTTGGAAATGTATCTATATTAGTTATCTACTTATTTTTCTTTACTTTTCTCTTTTTCCTATTTTTGGATGACATTTTGGGGCTTCAGAACCAATTACCAGGTTTCCATAGAGTTCTGGTCTCAACATACAATGGTCGTCCTGGAACCAATTAATATTGTAACTTGAGGGATCACTGTATGCAGATCACAAGAACAAAGGGGGAGATTTATCAAAACCTGTGGAAAGGCAAAGTTTCTGAGTTGCCCATAGCAACCAATCAGATCGCTTCTTACATTCTTAACAAGGCCTCTGAAAAATGAAAGAAGTGATCTGATTGGTTGCTATGGGAAACTCAGCAACTTTGCCTCTCTACAGGTTTTGATAAATCTCCCCCAAAGTCCTTTTCTCAGGTGAATGTAGTAGCAGCGTGGTTACTCGGCTTCCGCTCCATTCACTCCCAGTGGTCGGACCCTCACAGATCAGCTTGTTATCCCCTCTCTTGTGGAATCTTCGGATAACCCCCTTAAATCTGGAACATCTAGTGGGAAGAAACCTTTCCGCTTCTTGGTTTCTATGAACATCTCTTTTTAAGAAGCTTTCCAAAGTGATTTGTCTTCTTTTTCAGAAACTGAGCATTCGTGTAAAGTCTGCTGCCGGGACTACAGTGGGAACTGCAGTCCGTACATGGACTCCTCTAAACAGTACCGCCTATTACGTAGAGGGAAGCCGTGCACCGTGGGCTTCTGTGATAGCAACGTAAGTTGTCACCTGTCAGAAAACCCCTTAAGGGTGCGTTCACACACGTGTATTTTCTGCAGCAGATCTGCTGTAGCATTGCTACCCATTGAAGTCAATGGGCAGCAGAATCTGCAGCAGAAAATCTGCAGCAAAAATATGCTTGTGTGAACGCACCTTCACGGTAGGGTCACATGTAGCGTATTTGACACTGCGTATTTCAGTGCTAGCAAAGTCTATAGGTGTTTATTAATACTCCCATAGTCTTAGTCTGTGACCCTACCCTAGGGGTCTATTTACACTTACATATTTAATACATAGGGAATAAAGCAGCAGAGCACATACGCAGCATATTCCGCGTAGTGATGCGCTGACGGCAGTGGCTGGGTAGCCCTGTGTGTTCACTCGTAGCGCAGATTTATCGCTGGCAGTCAGGAGCGGACATACAGAGCTGCCCAGCCACAGCAGAGAGCTCGGTCTTGTGCCTGAAATCAGCACATCCGCAGCGTGAAATACATGTTTTCAAGGTGACCCTACCCTTAAAGGGGTACTCTAGCCCTAGATATCTTATCCCCTATCCAAAGGATAGGGGATAAAATGTCTGATCACGGGGGGTCCCGCCTCTGGGGACTCCGTGATCTCTCTACTGCACACACTTGTCATCAGCCTCACGGAGCGAAGAGCACTCCATGTCTGATGACTTGTGATACAGGAGCAGGAGTATCGTGATGTCACGGCTCCACCCCCTTGTGCCATCACAGCCCCACCCCCTCAATGCAAGCCTATGGGAGGGGGCGTCACGATACTCGGGCTCCTGTATCACAAGTGATCAGACACGGAGCAATCTTCACTGAGGCTGATGACAAGTGGGTGCCGCAGGGAGACTGCGGGGGTCCCCAGCGGCGGATCCCCCGTGATCAGACATCTTATCCCCTATCCTTTGGATAGGGGATAAGATGTCTAGGGGCGGAATACCCCTTTAAGGTGTATTCACACGTGCAATATCTTGTGCATATTTGATGCTGCAGATTTCAATGTAAACTAAATGACTGAACACAGCTTCAATTCTGCAGCATCAAATCCTGCGCAGGATACTGTATGTGTGAATAGACCCTAAAGCTCCTCCAGATAGTGTAATACCAGCCTTGGAATTTCTAAGGTGCACTTGACTTGTGAGATTTGGTGAACAACTCTGGTGTATTCTGATCTTCGCTTCTGTGTGCTCATTCATCTCTAATCCTAACCAGTCGGCCATTGTTTTATGTGTATACAATGTAGACTTAGTGATACAATTTGTTTTTCATGTGTCTTTCAAACAGGGAAAGTGTGAGAAACAAGTGCAAGATGTGATAGAGAGGATCTGGGATTTCATTGATAAACTGAGCATTAATATGTTGGGTGAGTGATTTGTGTTTTGTTATCGTATGATGGGAAACTACAAGAAGACAAGATTTTTCTTTCACTGACGGCAAACAGAGCTCTTGAAAATGGGGAGGGATATAGGTGCAGACAATATATTGGAAATTTACAGAAACGTTTTTTGATATAAAATATTTCATGTGTCACACAGATATATTTTGATAGGTCGGGTGATAAAACCTCCACCAAACTTCACTCCCCAGCTTGCAGCATACTCTGCTTCTTTGGATGCCCCATTATAAGTCTAGAAGCTGGATGGAGATCACTGCAAGCCAGGGAGTGAAGCGCCTTACCTCACACTTCTCCCCGCTCATTCCTCTCTCTCAGCACTGAGACCCCAACTGATTAAAAGCAGTCAGGGCCCCGTACAGGAGATCGCGGGTAGTCCTAGTGGTCAGAACCCCTGCGATCAGACCTGTATTCCTTATCCTGTGGATTGGGGATAATTGTCTGATAAGTTCCCCGGAGTACCCCTATAACCAGTTGGTATCATTCATTGTGAAGGCTCTTTAGGGATCGCATTACCTGTTGTACTTGCTATATTTCTTTTAGGCAAGTTCCTGGCAGACAACATTGTAGGATCCGTCGTAGTTTTTTCTCTGATCTTCTGGATTCCTCTCAGTATTTTGGTGCACTGTGTGGTGAGTACATGATCTCTTACAAATCCTTATGTGCTTCAAGGGAATGTACCATCAGAAAATGAGCTACTTATTATTATTATTATTTTATTAATTTTTTTAATTAAATTTGTGTTTGATGTTTCTTTCTTATTTTCCACATATTTTTCTTTATTTAAGAATAATCCCAAAAAATCTTGCAGTTTTTACTTTGTCCATTAAGCGTGATAATACCCTGACAGTTCCTGGTATGTAGAGAAAAGTACTCAATCTTATCATCACAGGTAGAATTATAATGACAGGCGACATCAGTTTATAGATAAGATGGGATCAGATCAGTCACAATAGGTGATGTCTTATCTCCCTGCACAGGTCACAGAGCATGTCTAAAAAAACTCTACCATAGAAGTCAGAGTCATCTCCTAATGACAGGTTCCTATGGTCCATGTGGCTGCTGTAAATTATATTTCTGTATGCCATCATACAGAGAAGAGTAGAGGCAGGTCAGACAAGATGGCTGCCTCCCACAAACATGACAAAAAACATTGGCCCTGATTAAGAGTGGGTTTTGATTCCCCGACAGGTATTTTTCCACAGTATTTACTAATGTTTCCCTACATTTTTCACTTTTCCCTACATTTTTTTACACCTTCTCTGAGCTGTCGGGTTTTCCAGAGCTCAAAAATGTTGCGGACACACCCCTTTTTGTCAGCCAGGCCCCTTTTTGCATAAAATGGAGAGTAAGTCGGGTTTAAAAAAAAAAAAAAAAATGTTATTGTAAATTCTGGCGCAGATTCAATTTGTGGTGCAATTTGCCATATTCTGGCACACTGCACCACATTTTGGCACACAAACCGGCAAAACAGGTCGGGTTTCCAATAGTAAATCGGGGACATTGTGTAAAGCTAGGTTTAGATGTGGCAGTATCCAGAGCGGTTTCCAATACAATGGCACAATAACACGTAAGGGGAGAAAAATCTGCGCAAAAAATATGAGCATGCGCGTTCACTCTTTGCAATGCATGGGGCAAAATGCCCATTGAAATCCAGATGTAACATGCAAATTTTACACGGGGTGATGTTGCAGTGATAGCGATGACTTTATGGGCTGCGCAAAAGATGTGATCAGCCGACAGATGAGCGTTTACTTGTTTAGCGGCTGGTCGCTGGCACTTTTACATCGGCCGATTGTCAGAAATGAGTATTTCTAGAAACGCGTGTATAAGAGCCGTTACTGTATACATGAGAAAGAATGTCACTTGTATCGCCCTATATTGCTCCCAAACCTGTGGTCTCTGGCCGTTGCTAAACTACAACTCCCAGCATGCCCTAACAGCACATGATGGTAGTCTTGCCACATAGGGGAACACTGCACTAGATTGTTCTTATTCAGTGATGTTCGATTGGTTCCAGACTTATTAACTTCTGTGTTCTTCCCACTCTTCCAGGATAAGAAGCTGGACAAGCAGTATGAAGAAAATGCTAAAAACTTATTTTTGCCAAGTGTAAGTGTTCATGTGTTATCAGCTGCTTCAACAGTGGTCTCCAAACTGTGGACCTCCAGCTGTTGCAAAACTGCAACTCCCAGTATGCCCGGACAGCCATTGGCTGTCCGGGCATACTGGGAGTTGTAGTTTTGCAACAGCTTAGATCCACAGTTCGGAGACCACTGCTTTAGGATATACTAAAGTAAATGTAAAGAGCTGCAGTACCAGGCACATCCAATGGGCAAAGAGCTGCAGTACCAGGCACATCCAATGGGCAAAGAGCTGCAGTACCAGGCACATCCAATGGGCAAAGAGCTGCAGTACCAGGCACATCCAATGGGCAAAGAGCTGCAGTACCAGGCACATCCAATGGGCAAACAGCTGCAGTACCAGGCACATCCAATGGGCAAAGAGCTACAGTACCAGGCACATCTAATGGGCAAAGAGCTGCAGTACCAGGCACATCCAATGGGCAAACAGCTGCAGTACCAGGCACATCCAATGGGCAAACAGCTGCAGTACCAGGCACATCCAATGGGCAAACAGCTGCAGTACCAGGCACATCCAATGGGCAAACAGCTGCAGTACCAGGCACATCCAATGGGCAAACAGCTGCAGTACCAGGCACATCCAATGGGCAAACAGCTGCAGTACCAGGCACATCCAATGGGCAAACAGCTGCAGTACCAGGCACATCCAATGGGCAAACAGCTGCAGTACCAGGCACATCCAATGGGCAAACAGCTGCAGTACCAGGCACATCCAATGGGCAAACAGCTGCAGTACCAGGCACATCCAATGGGCAAAGAGCTGCAGTACCAGGCACATCCAATGGGCAAAGAGCTGCAGTACCAGGCACATCCAATGGGCAAACAGCTGCAGTACCAGGCACATCCAATGGGCAAACAGCTGCAGTACCAGGCACATCCAATGGGCAAACAGCTGCAGTACCAGGCACATCCAATGGGCAAACAGCTGCAGTACCAGGCACATCCAATGGGCAATGTCTGTGTAAACATAGTAGAGGCGGCAATGCTTGCAGGAACGCTCTTGACCCTTCGTTCTGCTGTTAGGCTACGTTCACACGACGGAATGTCCGCACGGAGAATCTCCGTGTGGACATTCCACAAACTGCATAATATGCCAGCGCTAGGACTGCACAGGAATTCGCCGTCTCAGACAGCTATGCATTCAGTGCAGACTCCGCGCAAAGAACGAACGTGTTTATTCTTTGCGCGGACACGGAGAATGAAATTTCATGCCGGAAACATCTGGCGCAGAAAATTCCACCGTGTGCGCAGAGCAGCAGAATCCCGTTGAATTCAACAGGACTCTGCTGCAGCGGAATCTCCGTGCCGAATTCCAATGCGGTATCCGGCATGGAAATTGTGACATTTGAACATGGCCTTAGAGGTTGAAGCCCCAAGAAATCATTAATTGCTGATCAATGGAATTCCCAATCCAATGACAGCGTAGAGCTTATAGGTACTGCAAGACCTTCAACTGAAACATTCAACTGAAACCTCTTAGAGATTTTAAAGGGGTATTCCAGTAAAAAGAAAAAAAAAAAATATATATATATATATATATATATATATGTGTGTGTGCGTGTGTGTGTGTTTATAATAAAATAAAAACAATAAAAAAAAATGTATATAAATAAAAAATATATATAAAATTATATATAGATAAAAAATATATATAGCTTGAGAAAGGCTGCAAGTGGACAGCCGAAACATCACTGTGATATCAGGTTAATATATATATAAAATAAAAAAATATTTTCTTGGGCAAGGAGGGAAAATAGAAAAAAAAAACTAAACTTACCTAACCCAGGTTCCTTTTGCTCCCGTCCGATCCCCGATCTCTCTTTTTGCTTCCAAGACGAGCCAACCATTGGCCGCAGCAGTGTGCTGTCTTTATTTTAGGACCCTGTAGTTAAAGGCAGATAAGGGCTCATTCACATTGCCGTCAGACTCCGCTCTTCGGAGTTGCGTCAGCAATCTGATCAGAATGACGGGAGTTTAGCGGAGAAAAAAAATAGCATTAGCAACAATTTTTTCTTCTCCGCTAAATTCCTGTAAAATTGCCAGATCACCGACAGGCATCATGCAGGTGGATGGGATTGGTAGAGACCCGGCAGTAGATGTTTGCATCCGACTCGTTTTAGAGTCCGTTCGGCTCGGGGGGGAAACGACAGGTCGGTTGCAAACGATAATGTGAACCTAGACTAAACATCACTACAGTTTCTGTCAGGATTTTCGGAATGTTCCTGAAGCAACCCATTTGGGGGAGGGCTCCTGCTGTAGCCTTACATTTATGGATGGGATTGATCTGATTTCGGGGGTATACATGTCTAATATGTTTCCTTTTTTCATGTTCTACTTTGTCCCCTTTTTGACAGAATGTGGAAATGCTAAGCAGTATGGACTCTGCTCCTGTACGAATTGTCAAACCTTTCCCATCCTCCCAACCCAACACCCGATTCCAGCCCTTGCAGCAAGTGCCAGTAGCCCCCAACTCTGCCAAGGCTGACCATCAGAGGATGGACACTATCCAGGAGGACCCCAGCACAGACTCGCACCTTGAAGACCAGTTTGATGACGATCCTTTCCCCAACAGTGGTTCTCCCGCCAAGTCATTTGAGGACCTCACTGACCATCCGGTCACCAGGAGCGAGAAGGCCTCTTCATTTAAACTCCAGCGGCAAGGAAGGATAGACAGCAAGGAGACCGAGTGCTGATACTTCCCCTGGGAGGGGGCTTTTTTTTTTTGGGGGGGGGGGCTCCGCCATGACAATCATTTAGATTTCCAGAAATCCCTGAATTCTGTGTACTGTTTTATGAGGTTGCCAGATGTTGTATATATTTATATAAGTGTTGTTTTGTATGCCCTAACACGTATTCCTAAAGGGAAGCCTTTCGACCCTATTTATGATTAAAACAGCTTTACACTGGTTTTGTACTGGGATCATTGCAAAAGGTTCTGTATTTTTTCTTTTTTTTCTAAAATGAAGACCTCACAGTGGTGCAGATCTGCAGTTCTTGCTGTTTAAAGGAGTACTCCCACCCTAGACATCTTATCCCCTATCCAAAGGATAGGGGATAAGATGTCTGATCACAGAGGTCCCACCGCTGGGGACCCACGGAATATTGCATGCGGCACCCACCTGTTTCTTGTCCGGAAGCACTGGAGGGTCTGGGTCGCGACCACGGGAACGGAAGTCCGTGACGTCATGACTCCGCCCCCGTGTGACGTCACGCCCTGTCCCCTCAATGCAAGTCTATGGGAGGGGGCGTGACGGCAGTCACGCCCCCTCCCATAGACTTGCATTGAGGGGATGGAGTCCTGGGGGCGGAGTCCTGACGTCACGGTTCCGTTCCCGTGGTCGCGACCCAGACCCTCCAGTGCTTCCGGACAAGAAACAGGTGGGTGCCGCATGCAATATTGCGCGGGTCCCCAGCGGCGGGACCTCCGGGATAAGATGTCTAGGGTGGGAGTACCCCTTTAAAGTTTTTATGTTAAACATTTTTTTTTTTAAAGAATTTTTTAAAGAATTTTTGGCAATTATTTTTTATCTATATAAAGATAATCCTGAAATCCTGCAGTTTTCATTTTGGCCACTAGGCCTAAAACTAATCTGAGACTTCCTGTTCTGTCTGTGATGATAAGGAGAAGGATGCTGGAAAGTGACCTGTAGAGCATGAGGGTAAGTTCACATGCATGGTGTCCGCTGGGAGTTGTGCTACCATTCACCTCAATGGGTCCGCCAGCAATCTGCTACTTTTGCGGATTTTCAACGGACCCATTAAAGTGAGTGTTGGTGAAAATCGCAGTGAGAAACCCCCTGCATATTAAAGTGAGATCCCCATTTCATAAGGTAATCGCTAGGATATGCCATCACTTTATGATCAATGGGGGTCTGACCTCTTAGACCCCTACTGATCTTGTGATTAAGGGGACCGCAGTGCTGAATTAGCGATACACAGTCTATTTATGCACATTGGCGCACTTGTTCAGTAATTCCCTTAGCGCTTCCCCTTAGGTGTTTCTAGGTCTCTCTTATTCCTGGGCTGTAACTTCTCTTAAAAGCCTCTGGGGTTCATTTTGCAGTCGCGCCTGTGTAGAATTTCTTCTTTGGTTTCCTGTTCTTCATGTCCTCTGGCAGGGCACGCTTGTGGACTTTTCTGTGCTTTTCTCATTCATTAGAACAGTATTTCCCAACCAGGGTGCCTCCAGCTGTTGCAAAACTACAACTCCCAACATGCCCGGACAGCCATTGGCTGTCCGGGCATGCTGGGAGTTGTAGTTTTGTAAAGGGAAGTGCATTAGAAAGAGGCTAAGCCAGGGCTTGACAAATCCTAGGCGCCAGGTCGCCACAGTGACTAAGAATTTCATGTTGGCGCACAGGTTTTTGTCACTTTTTTTTCAATGAGTGTCCATCCTTTAACCACTTAAAGGACAACTGTAGTGGTCAAAAATCCCTGCCCCAATGTTCCCCAAACAAAAGTTATACAATTCAGTCAATTAGTTCTATTTACCTATATGCAGCCGTTTCTGAGATATTAGAGTTGCCAGCATAGCCCAGTAGTCCTGCGTCCGTCCCCTATTCATTACATTGCAGCCGCCATCTTGGGGACGGAGATCTCTTCCTCCCAGCAGTGTTTGTGCTCCCCCTAGCCTCCGCCGGGTCCTCCCTGCATATGCATAAGCGGGTGCTTTCTGAGGCAGCCATAGGCTCAGCCTCAGAAACGCCCCTATCTGTAAGATTCAAGCAGGGGGAGAATGAGGACGTCCACAGCTCCTCCCCCCTCCCCTGCTCTGTCTACACAGGAGCTCACATTTCACTGGGAGGCTTCAAGTTTTCACGGGGGAAACACAGAGCAAACCACAGAGCAGGGAGGGGGAGGGGAGGAGGTGTGTGTGAAGGAGACATATTGCACTGCAGGGGCTGGTGGTGTATAGATTACAATTGGTAATTGTGACGGACTGACTCCGCCAAAAGTGACTTCTCCTTCCGGATGACAAGCCCCAGCATATCACAGGCAATATCCCCAGGCAGAACTAGAGATTATTGCATCCTTGTACCCAAAGAACCAGGCAACACCAGTCTTCAGGTATAAAATCAGAACTCTTTATTGTGGAACAAGTGTCTTCTTTTATAGGAAGGACATCACAGGGGGAAGGGTCAGTAAAGACAATACAGGTGACAGCGAGTCTGGGAGATAATCCAATAAAGGTGATTAGCTCTCCCTATACAGTGCCTTGAGTGCAAAAGGTGGAGGTGTGCAGAAGTTGGACTGTGTGCAAAAAGGAGAAGCATGTGTAGAATAAGTGTATTGTACAAAAGGTGAACCGTGTGCAAAAGTGGACCGTGTGCAAATATGAACCATGTGCAAAAGGTGTATTGTGTAAAGGAGGTGGACCGTGTGCAGAAAGTGTATGAAAACAGTAAATAAAAGTATTTTAACTCTGAACTTTATGTCACTGGACAACATCAACTGAGGGGTACAAATAGTGATGTCCTAAAGTCCATCCAGGTAGATAGGGTGACTCTAGGATCCGTCACATACAGAGATACAATAGAGGTGTTGGTGAACTACAAATCCCAGGAGACTACTGAGATACAATAGAGGTGTTGGTGAACTACAACTCCCAGGAGACTACTGAGATACAATAGAGGTGTTGGTGAACTACAACTCCCAGGAGACTACTTGTGTGATTGAGTGTATACAGGAGAGCCGAGTGTGATTGTGTGTATACAGCAGAGCCGAGTGTGTGATTGTGTGTATACAGCAGAGCCGAGTGTTTGATCGTGTGTATACAGCAGAGCCAAGTGTGTGATCCAGTGTATACAGCAGAGCCTCTGCTCTGCTGTATACACTCGATCACACACTCAGCTCTGTTGTATACACACGATTACACACTCGGCTCTGCTGTATACACACAATCACACTCGGCTCTCCTGTATACACTCGATCACACACTCGGCCCTGCTGTATACATATGATCACACACTAGGCCCTGCTGTATACATATGATCATACACTCGGCTCTGCTTTATACACTCGATCACACACTCGGCTCTGCTGTATACATATGACCACACACTCGACTCTGCTGTAAACACTCGATCACACACCCAGCTCTGCTGTATACACTGGATCACACATGCTGAGATTTGTAGTCTTGCAACAGCTGGAGGCACCGCTGCAAATCCAAGCATGCACGAACAGCAGAAAGCTGACAGGGCATGCTGGGATTTGTAGTCTTGCAACAGCTGGAGGCACAAATGCAACTCCAAGCATGCACGTACAGCAGAAAGCTGTCAGGGCATGCTGGGATGTGTAGTCTTGCAACAGCTGGAGTCACCTCTGCAACACCAAGCATGCACGAACAGCAAAAAGCTGTCAGGGCATGCTGGGATGTGTAGTCTTGCAACAGCTGGAGTCACCTCTGCAACTCCAAGCATGCACGTACAGCAGAAAGCTGACAGGGCATGCTGGGATTTGTAGTCCACTGGAATTCCCAGCATGCCCGAACAGCATAAAAAATAACTGGGCATGCTTGGAGTTGTAGTTGTGAAAAAGATGGAGGGACTCCTATCAGGACAGTTTTATAGACAAACAATTTAGTTTTTTTACCATTTTTACTTTCACTATCCACTCTCCAGTGCAGACACTGCTGATTCTAGCTATGCAGACTGTCTGTCTACAGTGAGCACAGAGGTAGCTGCTTCATCACTGGACAGGAGCCAGCGTGGGGAGGGGGAGATGAGCAGAAGGGGAGGGTATATGCATAGGGGAGGGAGATGTGGGCGTTACAATATTATAATTTGCTTGGGGGATAGAGCAGGGGGAGGGCAGCAGCTTACAGGAAGTAAGCACAAGGCATGATGGGAGATGTAGTTTTACTTTCACTTCTCCTCAGTAATTCGTGTGCTGATAATGGGAGAACGGCTGGGCCAATTTTTACGGAGGAGACATCGTTGGAAAGGTCTTTCAAAGACCTATTAAATGAGGTAAGAAAAAGTTTTTTTTGCCCAGCACTGCAGATGTCCTTTAAAGAGTCATCAAACCATATTTTTTTAAACTAACTACAATTATATTCCCTAACTACTCCTAACTTCCCTTCTGCCCTTAAAAAGCTTTAAAAAGCTCTGTATCATACCTTTCCCCTTGCTCACATTGTGTGAGCTCCCGGCAGGATAAAGTGGACGTTCCCCAGCAGACGCAATGTCACTGAATCCTGCAAGAGTTGTGCCTCACCATGCCCTGCATGCACTTCCTGAGTTTGGACTTCCACAAGTCCGGGAGGAGACAAAACTACCTGTTTGAGTTGTGCAGGGAACAGAACAGAGCCACCTAGTGGTTGTTTTTTAAATCACATTAAAAACATATAAAGGTTGAGAATTTCAAAAGCAAGTAAATAGCAAAGTGTCTTATAATTACATAAGAAACAATATATTAAAAGTTGTTTGGTGACAGGTACTCTTTAAGGACCAAGCCCATTTTCACCTTAAGGACCAGGCCAATTTTATTTTCGCGTTTTCGTTTTTTTCCTCCTCGCCTTCTAAAATCCATAACTCTAACCATGGCTGTCTTCTCCCCATGCCCCGGACTTGACGTATTCACAACACGGATTACTTATCCCCACTGATACTTCCCTTACCCTTCTTCTCCATCACCCACCCTCCTTGCCCTCCCCATCCTTACCTACCCCCCGTCCCTCCCCTGGTCCACTGATCCTGGCCCCAGTTGATTGGCATTATTGCCGGTTGTTGTCTACGATGAGACTACATTAGGTTCAAAACTAGTTGTATGTATTTTTATACTGTTTAACTGTAATTGCAATGTACTTCTCTGTGCCGTTTCCTTGCTTTCAATAAATATATCTTTTGACACTAAAATCCATAACTCTTTTATATTTCCATCTACAGACCCATATAAGGGCTTGTTTTTTGCGTGACCTATTGTACTTTGTAATGAGACCTCTAATTTTACCATAAAATGTACGGCAAACCCCCCCCCAAAAAAAATTTAAGGGAGGAAATTTAAATGAAAACCACAATTTAGCAAATTTTGGAGGGTTTTGTTTTCACACTGTACAATTTACGGAAAAAAATACGTTTTCTTTATTCTGTGGGTCAATATGATTAAAATGATACCTATCTTTATTTTTCTTTTATTGTACTGCTTAAAAAAAATCTCAAACATTTAGTACAAAATCAGTATGCTTAAAATCGCCCTATTTTGACCACCTATAATGCTTTCATTTTTCCGTATATGGGGCGGTATGAGGGCTCATTTTTTGTGCCAGGATCTGTACTTTTTTATACTACATTTGCTTATATAAAACTTTTAAATCGCCTATTAATTTTTTCAATCGCTCTTCATTGGGGGACACCTATACTGATGGTATATCGGCTCCTCCCTGGCAGGATATACCCACCCACTGGAAATAAGGTAATCCATTTTAGCTAGTGTCAGTAGGAGGCAAGACACAGGACTGGGAAGCTCCCCAGACCTGGTCTTTTTTTTAATTATTTTCTAGTAACGGCTGTTTAGTTGGGTTTTTATTTCCCTTTTGTTTCCCTTTTTCAGGTGGTGGTTCAGAAGCATGGCGCTACCTGTTCCCCCATATGCGACAAAGGGGCACAGAACTTGAGAATGGGCTGTCAACCCCTTATCTGCAGTGCCTGGCAGTAGTCCCCCACTTGCCCCGCTATATTAGCCTGGCATGACACAGCGTGGCCTAATGCTTGCTGCAGCTGTCAAGGGGTGAGTATGAGAAGATGGAGCCATGGGTGAGTACCTAGACTAGGTACGGGAATGAATTCTGCGGCTCCTCAGCCTCCCCCGTTCTCCCAAGGTAACGGGGATATAGCTCTTAGGCCTCCCCTCCCTCCCACATATGACAATGGGGCACAGTGATCGCCTAGCTGGCTGTCTCCCCCTTTTCGCCAGCACCTGGAGGTGTACTTGTTCGCCAGACTGTGGTCTGCACAGTCTCCATCGTTGTTGCTCTCCCATCTCTGGGCTGCCGCGGGCATGGTCAGGGTTCCCGTACGTCACTGCTGGTGTAAGGACTCTGTATGAGGGTTCCTGCAGGTACTCGGGACTGATGCCAGTTAGCCACTTTTGTCTGCTGGGTCTCTTACACCGCCAGGTCGTCCTTTAGTTAGGTCGTGCTCCAATACCCCACTTTCTGTGGGGGGCTTTGATCGAGTGACCCTGAGCATTTAGGAATCCTATACTAGTCAGCCAGACAGTTGTCTGCATGGTCTACTACCATGTCGAGTCATTACCATACGCTTCCCACACCGTGGACAGAAGTTCAGGTAACCCACTGCCAAGGTGCAGTTCCGAGTGAGTCTCCCCATGTTGCTCCATGGGCCCTATACAATACCCCATATACGGGTTTGCAGGGTTCCTTCCATTACCAGATCCCTCTCTACATGACTGCCGCTCTCTCGGCTGAAGGATGGTAAACCCACTTTCTGTGTGTGGCCATGGTCCCTATGCCAGATAGCCAGACTGTACCTGCCTGTCAGACTGTGTCTGCATGTTTCCTTTCCCACTCACATCCTTCGTCTATTGCATCTGCTACAGCAGTCCTGGTGTGTGGCACCATTAGAAGATGGGGTGTGGGCGTTCCTGCAGGTTCCATGGACTTTCACAGAAACAGCAGCATTCTCTGTTCCCCTTTCTAAGGGTGTAACGTTGGTCTGCTAGGGTCATGGTTGTGACACACCATTGGGTACTGAGCTGTCTACCATGCTGCCGGACTTATGTCTGTGTTTTCTTTTGCGTCTGAAGTCTTGGTACCCCACCACTATCGTGCGGTAACAATGTCTGTGTCCCTACATATGCTAGGCCACTCTGCACGTGTAGAGCCCACCTTCCCTTTTTTTTTTTCGGTGGGCTGTGCCTCGGGCCTTCCTGGGATCTCGTCTCCACAGGTTTCCGATGGTTGAGCACCTCTGTTCTGGCATTGGGCGACACAGTCGGTTCAGCAACCCCCCCCCCCCCCCATGCCTCGAGGTATCTGTCCTAGGCTCCTGTGCGGGGGGGGTTCAGACACCGGCCCTGTTGCCTTAGAAAACGACTAGGATGGTCGTTCCTCTCAATGCTTTAGTTGCTGTGGGTGCGTGTGCTACCGTGTTTCTCCGAAAATAAGACCGGGTCTTATATTAATGTTAGTCCTAAAAAACACACTAGGGCTTATGTTCAGGGTAGGGCTTATTTATTTATGGGGGGCTGCAGGAGTGTGGAGGGTGGGGGGCTGTGGGAGGATGGGGGGCTGTAGCAGTGTGGAGGATGCCGCACCACCCCCCATCCTCCACACTGCTACAGCCCCCCATCCTCCACACTGCTACAGCCCCCCCCCATCCTCCACACTGCTACAGCCCCCCCCCATCCTCCACACTGCTACAGCCCCCCCCCATCCTCCACACTGCTACAGCCCCCCCCATCCTCCACACTGCTACAGCCCCCCATCCTCCACACTGCTACAGCCCCCCCCCATCCTCCACACTGCTACAGCCCCCCCATCCTCCACACTGCTACAGCCCCCCCCATCCTCCACACTGCTACAGCCCCCCATCCTCCACACTGCTTCAGCCCCCCCCATCCTCCACACTGCTACAGCCCCCCCATCCTCCACACTGCTACAGCCCCCCCCATCCTCCACACTGCTACAGCCCCCCCCCATCCTCCACACTGCTACAGCCCCCCCATCCTCCACACTGCTACAGCCCCCCCATCCTCCACACTGCTACAGCCCCCCCCCCCCCATCCTCCACACTGCTACAGCCCCCCCATCCTCCACATTGCTACAGCCCCCCATCCTCCCCTTCCCCCGTCGTCCTCCACACTCCTACAGCTCCCCCCACCCCTCTGCCATAAGAAACTACAGTACCTTACACTTTCATACCGTACGGAAGCTGCAGCTCTCGGCGGCGGCGGGACCTCCTTCTGTTGCTTAGCAGCCGGGGGCAGGGACACGTCCGTGACCTCGGCCGTGCATGCGCGTCGACATTTTAAAGTGACAGCGTCCCTGCCCCGGCTGCTAAGCAACAGAAGGAGGTCCTACTGCAGCTTCCGTACAGTATGAAGGTGTAAGATAGATAGATAGATATGGGACCAGCCAAAGTAGGGCGGGGGGGGTCGATTCTGCTGGGCATTACTGGCGGCCACGGTCCGGATCTGGACCGCGGTCCGCCAGTTGATTACCCCTGGCCTAGGTCTTATTTTCAGGGTAGGGCTTATAATGCAGCCCACACTGATAATACTGCTATGTTCAGGGTAGGGCTTATTTATTTATGGGGGGCTGCAGGAGTGTGGAGGATGGGGGGCTGTGGGAGGATGGGGGGCTGTAGCACCACCCCCCATCCTCCACACTGCTACAGCCCCCCCCCCATCCTCCACACTGCTACAGCCCCCCCATCCTCCACACTGCTACAGCCCCCCCCATCCTCCACACTGCTACAGCCCCCCCATCCTCCACACTGCTATAGCCCCCCCCATCCTCCACACTGCTATAGCCCCCCCCCCCATCCTCCACACTGCTACAGCCCCCCCATCCTCCACACTGCTACAGCCCCCCCATCCTTCACACTGCTACAGCCCCCCATCCTCCCCTTCCCCCGTCATCCTCCACACTCCTAGAGTTCCCCCCACCCCTCTGCCATAAGAAACTACAGTACCTTACACCTTCATACCGTACGGAAGCTGCAGCTCTCGGCGGCGGCGGGACCTCCTTCTCTTGCTTAGCAGCCGGGGGCAGGGACACGTCCGTGACCTCGGCCGTGCATGCGCGCCGACGTTTTAAAGTGACAGCGTCCCTGCCCCGGCTGCTAAGCAACAGAAGGAGGTCCCACTGCAGCTTCCGTACGGTATGAAGGTGTAAGATAGATAGATAGATATGGGACCAGCCAAAGAAGGGCGGGGGTCGATTCTGCTGGGCATTACTGGCGGCCACCCAGTACTTTGCCCCCTTGCCTTGGGCGGCATTTCCCTGCTCCTGTAGTGCCTGCCACACTTTGATCATCCCCCTTCCACAGGGGGTACGGGGATCAGGGAGCTTTGCATGGTCTGGTCCTGGGTTTCATCGCAACCTCCATTTGTTTTCCCCTCCTCTATATAGGTGGGGTACCTGGCTGGGCCCTTGTTTTTTGCTGGGCTGAGCACTTTTGCAGCCTTGCTCTCTTCCTGTTTTGTGGTTATCTACTGCTGCTCATGCAGACTTGGCATTCTCCTCTAGTATATGTGATCATGTATGGCTCGGCGACAGCCGGTCTAGCACCAT